>NW_026652281.1:3153750-3346743 GCF_009828535.3 Hylobates moloch
AACCTCACACTCATACTTCACACTCACACCTCACCTCACACCTCACAATGACACAAACACATCTCATACATCTCACTCCAACCCACACACCTTACACACCCATTATGCTCACATCTCACACACCATACCTCACACACACATCTCACACCACACCTCACACCACACCTCACTCACACCACACCTCACACTTCCACACCTATTTCTGTGTGCCCCAGGCCCGTGTCAGCCCAAATGCTTCTTTTCACGTCTCTCAAAGGGAAAGGGAGGAAGAGGAGAGCCGATGGGAAATGTATTCTCCCGATATTGCCCCAAACCCTCAGGTGCCAAATAAAAGAGCTGACATCGGCTTCATTTCAGAGGTGCACCAGATGTGCTCAGAGGGGCTCGCTGACCTAAGTCCCCAGAGCTGGCAAGGAGCAGGAGTATTCCAACCCGGCTCTGGCCCTGAGCCCACGCTTTCGTCCCCAGGCAGGGTCATTTCCAGCGAGCCGCTCACGCTCCCCCAGCCTGATGCTGCGCGCGGATCAGCGGGCACCAGGGGCAGCCACCGAGCCGGCCTTCTGCGGCCAACAAGCCAAAAAGCTGGGCCGGGCTCACAACGGACGTCTTCCCAATCTCTCAGATACAGACGATTCCCGCTGCTCAGTGCCTGAAAAATGTTAAGTCTGCAGGAGCCGGCGTGGAGCACACATTCCTGACTGCTTTTGGCTGCTAGGCAGCCCTGGTCTTCACACGAGTTTATCTTTATGTAACACAGGCTTTCTAAACACTTCAACATTGCCATGAAATCAAGATAATTTCTGGCAATTAAAGACCTGAGTCACCCATTGTTCCTGCGCATTGTCATTCTAGGAAATTCCCTCAAATGGGGCTCCCGGTGACCCACCCGCCATGTGTCAGGCCACCTCGCCCCTGGAAAGCAGCTTTTTTCCAGATTTGATCAGAACAAGCTGCTTCTCTCCCCCTGGCCTTTCCTGGAAGGAGTCCACTTTCCCAACGCTTCCTGGGTTCACCTGAATTCCTTAACAACATGTATTTCTTCCACTTTGTTATTTTTGGATTAATGGAAATAAAGCCTATCTTGGGCTCTCTAAGATAAATGAAAGGGATGCTAGGGTCAGAAGCTTCAGTGTTGGCTCTGATGGAGAAAGATTAAGGTAAGACTCTGCATAATGCTTTTAAACCTCCCACTTCCTTAGTGTGAGACAAGGAGGAGGAAAAGAGCATGAGGAGAAAAAATGAAGGAAGAGGAAGAGGAGGAAGACAGGGAGGAGGAGGAGAAGGGGGAGGAAGGGGAGGGGGAGGAGGAGGAGAAGGGGGAGGAAGGGGAGGGGGAGGAGGAAGAGGAGGAGAGGGATGAAGAAGAGGAGGGGGAGAAAGGGGAGGGGGAGGAAGGGGAGGAGGAGGAAGAGGAGGAGAAGGAGGAGGGGGAATAGTCATACCCGCTTCCATCATGCCTGCATTTTAGACAGTGTGATGGAGGGAAGGGGGGGTGCAGGTATATGTCTTCCCTTTAAGACCGCAAGCTGCGAGTTGGGCATCACTGTTGTTTACATCCCAGAATCTAGACGTGGAGTCACACCTAAATGGGACCTTAGGTCTTCACTAAGAATGAAGGGTGGGGTGGTGAATCTTGGGGAAAGGCAGTCATGCACCTGGTTATAATTAATATGATCACTTAAGAGAGGGAATGGATGTAGAGAGAACTAGCATTTCCGACACCCATCAGGTTGGTTTTAGTTTGGGGACAGGTATTCTATACAAACGTGTGACTGCATGCAGGGTTATCCCTTCCATGTGCAGCCAAGACTGTGTCTCTTCTTCCTGGCCTGTGTTCATGGAAAGCTGCCTCCCCTCCACCCAAACCAGAGCAGGGGTGTGAGTGCAGGCAGTTTTTGGGAGGTGATCTCAGGAAGTGGAGGGAAGTTGGGAAGGGACCTGGGGAAGGGACGAAGCCAATGCAGGGTGGACTGTGGATCAGCTGACCGTGGTGGGCAACTGGGGCTCCACCCTCTGGGGAGCCCTGGGAGACTGTCTGGCCCCCTTGGAGTTTGCAGGCAAGCAGGGTTTTATGTTGCAAGGCTTCACTGTCCCTGGCCCAGGGCTGCTTGTGACGACAGTGGCTCCTGGGCATTTGTGGCCTGCCTGTCTGTGAGGGGGCCTTTTTATAAGGACACCATCATAGCGGGTTAGAGGCCAGTCCTACCTCAGCACGACTTCAGCTCAACTGATTACATCTTCTAGGGCCCTATTTCCAAATAAGGTCACATTCGGAGGCACCAGCAGTTCGGATGGCAACATAAGAATTTTTTGGGAATACAATGGATTCATAACAGGGTGGGAGAAGGGGCAGAGGGGGCACTGAGGAGAGTTTCATAGCAAACACTTGATGTTTGGGCGAGCACTCAGCGCCGTCATCTCTTGGGAGGAGCTCTGCTCCCCGTTGGACTTCCTTCCATTTATTGTGTGGCTCACTCCTGCCCCTAGGGCTGAACGCCTCGAGGGTGGAGAGGCACTGTCACCTTCTTGGCCTGGAGAGCTCTGTCCAGCTCTGCAGAGGTGGCCCCAGAAGCTCACCTGAAGCCGACGAAGGGAGGAGGAGTGGAGTGCCCACTGCCCGGGCTAGGGCAGCCAGACCCTGGCGGCTTCGTGGCAGCTGCTGTCCTCATTGCAAGCCTCAGGGCGGTGGGGCCACGGAGGAAGAACGTGAACGCCTGGACTCCCACTTGGAATCTGAATGCAGTCCAGGGATTTGGCATTTGAGTCCCTAGAGCTCGTTGCTAGCCATCCTCCTCCCCCACGAGAATAATCCATTTCAAACTTCTGAGCTGTCTAGACTTGTTATCTGGCCCCCTAATTCCTGAGAGCCCAGAGCGGGCAGCAGCGGGACCGCCGAGATAGCAAGGGGGTGAGGTCATTGGCGCGGTCCCGAGGCAGGAAGTCCATTCCGGGGGACGATGGATGAGTGTGGAGCTGGTGCCCGAACGGGGCCAGATAACACGTCTAGACCCGGCGGGCGGTTTCCTCCTCTTCCCCGGTGTCCTATCGGCATCCTCCTGCCTTCCTGCTCCTCTTCCGAGCCTCTCTGGAGAAGCCTCTCAGGAGGTTTTACTTCATTTTCAGTGTAAGGGGCGGCCAGTGTCTCTTGGCCTCGGCTGGGTGTGGGTGCGTTTTCTAAGTCACAGCAACGGTGGGGCCGGGAGGCCTTTCTGGAGAGGCCGTGCTGGCCTCTGTCACTTTGCCATTTCAGAGAGTTCGGTGCGTTAGGGGAAAAATGACGTTTTCTCTCTCCGGTCTCCAAAGGTCAGTGGAAGGCCAGTGGTGGGACTGGGAGGACAGGAGTTGATGTCAAACAGACCCAGAAATTTCCACAAGTCCTGGGGGAAAAAAAGAACCTGGAGTAAGTCTTATCTAAGACAGCCCCTGGGAGCCGCAGAATGCCGAATCCACTCGCCTTTCCGGAAGGAGTGGCTAATTTCATTGGCCCACGTGCGCTCCGGCTGATCTTGAATCCTGGGGCTAGGGTTGGACAAGAGGTCAAAAGGTCATTTGGTTCAATCCCCTGCCTCCAGGCAGGATTTCCCCAGCAAAGAGGAATCGTGTGTGTTCCAGTGTTCAAAGACACACGTGGGGACCGCGGGAGAGGAAGTGGCCTCCAGAGCACCTGCGGGGGTGGATGAAGTGGTAATCCCCACCAGCTGTGCTGAGTCTCTGAGCCCCAATAGTGCTGTGGGTTTGGAACAACTGCATTGTGGGGAACATCTGTGCAGAAGGGTACGGTGTGTCAGGAGGGCCACTGCCACCCCAATGATGATGACAACAGCAAAAGCAAAAATGAATTGAGCACACACTGATGCCAGCTGATGTCAAGTGGCTGGACAAATGCTGGTGAATCTCATTTAATCATAAAATAAACCCGGGCAGGGGCTGTCATAACTATGCCCCAACTGAGGCTCAAAGGAAAGGTGTCTGCCGAAGGCCACCTGGTTTGTAAGAAGTAGGGTGGGAATGTGAGCCCAGGTGAGGCTTCTTTCAGAGCTCAGGATGGAATAGCTCAACTCTTCTGCCCTAAACACATGTGTTCTATTCATGAAGGTCTCTGTGTCTTGCTTATTGCCTGGTGGACAGGTGGGGTTGGCTGAGGGTGGCACAGGCTACACAGCTAATGAACAAGAGGTCGGGATGCTAACTCATATCTCTAGACCCCAAATTCTCACCAACCCCTCCCTGTTCCCCCATAAGCAGTATCCCCCTGGCAAAACATGTTCCCATTCCATGGGAAAAGTAATATTTATAATGTAGGGCCTGTCTGCAGGGGACCAGCTAAATACATAGATGATGAACAGGCTGTTCGAGGGAGTAGTATACAGCCATGAAAAGGAATCAGAGCTCTTTAGATGCCACCGTCTACTTATCACCAAAAGAGATGACTGAAAACAGCAAGGTGCAAGGCAGTGTGGATAGTGTGTGTGTACATACATACATGCTTGTGTGTGTGTTTGTGTGTGTGTGTATACAGTCATGCACTGCATAACAACGTTTCAGCCAACGGTGGACTGCATATACAATGGTGGTCTCATAAGATGATCATGCCATATTTTTATTGTCCTTTTTGTTGTTTAGATACACAAATACTTACCATTGTGTTACAGTTGCCTACAGTATTCAGTGTATAACATGCTGTACAGGTTTGTAGCCTTGGAGCAATAGACTCTACCATACAGCCTAGGTGTGTAACAGGCTGTACCATCTAGGTGTGTGTAAGTGCACTCTAAGATGTTATCAGAGTGACAAATCACGTAGTGATGCATTTCTCAGAATGTGTCTCTGTGTTTAGGTGGTGCATGACTGTGTATGTATATGTATGTATGTATATACTTACATGTGTGTAAGGATATGCACTTACCTACTTATATGCATGTAATTATATGCTTACAGGCCTAAAACATCTGAAAATATAGGCACCCCTGGGAAGGTGGCTATGGGAACAGGTGAGAGGGAGATACCTTTTTGTATCTTGAATTTTTAGCGAGGTGACTGACCTTAAAAAGAAAACAAAAACTGCATCCTGTCTTCTAAACAGAGTTGTTCTCATGAATAATAAACAGGCCCCCTTTGTGCAAATAAAACCTCTTGTCTTGCCTCCCCAGGTATCTCAGAAGTGAGCAAAGGGCATATCTGTGGGCAGTGAGTGTCCCAGCCTGGAGCCGGGCATGGGTGCTTGGTGCCCACAGCTTCACCCCTGTCCACCTACCCCTGGATGGAGTTGCTCAGTCCTGGGGCCAGGTGACGCACTAACCCCGATGGAGTTTCGCAGCCCTGAGATTCTAGAACCCCCTATAGAAGCCACAGTCCTCAGTCCCATCAGCACCCAAGCACGGTTTCCTGGTGGTTCAGCAAAAAGTTTCTTGTAAGAACTTTAAATGCCTTCTCTGAGGCAAGAGGCTGGAGCCCTGCAGGCACTGACACCTAAGTATTTACCAGCCTCCCCAGAACTCGGACTTTCTGCCTTGCCCGTGGAGAGGCGCAGGGGCAGGGGTTATCTGTGGGTGGGCAGTTGGGGCTGCCCTGGGCCCTCCCTCCTTGTGGCATCTGCTAAAACCATTAAGGTCCCTCCCTTCTCAGCAACAGTCGGTGTCTTCTTAGTGCCCAGCTCAGGTTTCTGACCTCCGAGGAGTCCAAAGTCTGCGCAGATCCCAGGGCTGAAAGGCTTTTCATAATTCGGATGAAGAAGGGCAGGGGACTCAGACTGGCCGGGAAGAGGAACAAAGGCGAATGCACCCCCTTCAGAAATAGATCTGAGGCCCCTCGGACGCTGCGCCCTGCAAAGACAGCTGGCGGGTGGGAGGGTGACATTTGTTCCTGCCGCCCGGGGTCTGGAGGCAGTGCTGACAAATGGCCATGCCAGTGCCCTGTGGGAGGCTGGGAACAAACTTTTAAAAGTCACGGAGACCCTGGGTCAGACAGCTCGGTGAGGGGCTGGCGCTGCTGGCTGTGGAAGGTTGGAGGAGTCAGGCAATGCATGCGGCCTCCGTGTTTCCAGCTGTATGATGGGATCAGTAACTCCTGTTTCTCGAGGTGTTTTGGTGATTGAATGAGAGGATGCAGAGCTACTGTGTGGCAGAGAAGATGAGCAGGACAGCAGCTCCTGCAGGGCCTGCTTGCTGCCCACCCTGCTTCTGAGAACTGTGCCCCTAGCAACTCAGTCCTCACAAGATGCCCTGCAGAAATCCTTTATTCCCATTTCACAGACAAGGAGGAGCCAAGAGAATGGAGAAACTCACCCCAGGTCTCAGAGCTAGTGAGTGGCAGAGGCTGGATTCGAACCTGGGCCTATGCCTGCTGCCTTTATCCGTTGCCCCATCTGCAGCCATGGCTTCCCAGCAAGTGACCGATGCAGGCTGCCTCCAAGGGCGAGGAGCTTGTCCTCAGCAGCGGGTTCCTGCAAACTCAGCCCCCGTCTGGTCTGTGCAGGTGATCTTTGATTCAAGGCCTGTGGGGGTTCCCCAGACTCTGCGGAACCTCAAGGATGCCCTTTCTCAAGGCCTGGCGAGGGAGGAACCCATTCTCTCCACAATCTCCGGAGAGATTTATGCTGCTTGGCGGGCCGGCATGCATGATTACATTTCCTTCTCTCTCATTCATCATCCCTGGACTCATTCCTCCTGACAGCCAGGAGCCGCAGCCTGCAAGCCAGAGATCTCCAGTCTGGCTGTTGAGAACCTGGTGAAGAGGCCGGCGGCTTATCTGTGGAGGAGGGCTTCGCACTGCCCTGCAGAAATGGTGCTGGGCTGCGTCCCTACCCAAACCTCCGCGTCCTCCAGGAAGGGGCCCCTGCCTCCCGGGAAGCCAGGCACCCACGGGCTTCCTCCACACAGGGCAGAAGAACCCTCGACACTGGCCGGGCATCAGCTCCAGTGCCATGCTGGGATGGTGGCCATCACTTTCTTCTCATTCATTTTCTGCTGTTTATTAAGAATTTACAACAAGCTGGTGCTGTGCCAAGCACTTTACTTTTATGACCTTAGTGAATTGTCTCAAAGTCCTTTGAGGGACATAAAGCCTTCCGTCCTGCCTTCTACCATGGGGCATGGGATTGCACCCTTCAACCCTGCTTTTTAACAGCTTTAGGGAGATGTAATTCGAATGCCATGCAATTCATCCATTCTAAGTGTCCAATTCAATGGCTTTTAGTATATTCACAGATATGTACAACCACCACCCCAATCAATTTTAGAACTTATCACCCCGGAAAGAAACCTCTGCGTCCTTTAGCCATGATCACGAATCTTCTCATTCTCCAGCTCTAAATGGCCCTGTCTCTTGGTGCATATT
This sequence comes from Hylobates moloch, assembly GCF_009828535.3. Classification (NCBI taxonomy): domain Eukaryota; kingdom Metazoa; phylum Chordata; class Mammalia; order Primates; family Hylobatidae; genus Hylobates; species Hylobates moloch. Next base: position 3,161,086 of record NW_026652281.1, read on the forward strand.
CAGTTAACAGACAGTAATTGCCTAAATGCCAGCCTGTGGCCCCAGCCTTTCCTGGGTCCTGGTTCCCTCACTCCCCGTCTCTGCAGCCTCCAAGGCTTCTTGCTGGTGTGCTAGTGAACCTTGGATGGGGTGTGTGACTCAGCTCGCAGAGCCACCCCAGCTGGGATTCTGGCCAAAGGAGGTGGTGAGATGGGGAGAGGTGGGCTTAAGGCTCAGTGGGAGAGGGGCAGAGGAGTCACCAGGGATTATGACTCAAGGCAGTGAGTAGCGAGGAGCCCTGAGTTGTGTTGACACAGGAGGCATAGGTAGGAGTCGGGGCCAAATGAGGAGGGGACATGGGACAGGTGCTTGGGGTGGGGAAACGGCACCTGCAGAGATGTGGAGGGAAGAACACAGGATCCCTGCGGAGCTGCAGCAAACTTGGCCTGAAGCTGCAGACCACCAGTGGGGTGAGGGAGGGGAGGGACAGGCAGGAGACAGTCCAGGAGATGAGGGCACCCAGGCTCCCAGGGGAAGGGACTTGCCGGGGCTGAGACCACGCAGGCTCTGGCCTCACCGTCCCCTGGGCGTAGACGCCTGGAAAGCAGAGATGTTTTAGAGGTCTCCATGTTCCCAGCTCCCAGGCCGGCGACCCAGGATCTCAAAGAGGCGGAGCTGGCTTGGCCGCAGAGCATGATGATGGCGCCTGGGACCCACTGGAGGCCTAGTGGCAGTGACCACCTGGACACAGCCTCTCCAGCACCTCGCCTAGGCAGACATCAAAGCTCATGCCACAGGCTGGGTCTGGCTGCCTGAAGTAGGAGATGTGGCTGCATTTGCTGTTGGTGGGTTGCATTGTGAGGCGTTTTTGAGGGTACTGGTGCCATATGGATGGCATAGCTGGCTTTTGCAGATGCTATTATTTTAATGCCATCCTTGCCCATCATTTGGGAGGTGAAACATGAGCCCCAAATCACAGACTGACAGTACATCACAGAAAACACCCCACCCACGGCAACACCTCCATGTTTTGTTCAAATGCCTCGCATGAATGCACTGTTTTATGTGTGACCTCTTTTGCCTCGTCTGGCAGAGACCAATCAGTGGCTCATCAAGCCAGTTTCCTCTTTTTTATCCCCTGGAAATACAGCTGGACTTTCTGTTTCCTCACCTCCCTTGCAATTAGCTGTGGTAATGTGACTGAGTCTAGCCAATGGCCCAGGACAATCTCCCTTCCAAGATTCTTCTTTCCCTGTTTTCCAGTGAAATGCAGAAGAATCTGAGGTCCTGGAAGACCACGAGATAGAATTCCCACCAGGAGGAGATCTGCCTGTTAGTTAGACGGGAACACTGGTTTGGACTTTACATGATGGAGTGACAAACATCTATTGTGCTAAGCCACTTTTATTTGGGGGGTAGTTACAGCTCCTAGCATTACCCTAATACACCTCTCTATTTGAAAGATTTTGTCTACCAGAAAACCGAACTTATTTTTTCAAAATGAATTATTTTTTCCATTGCATCAATTAAAGACATATGTAACTTCAAGGTAAATAGGCATTTTTTTGGAGTAGCTATAAAGACTTTATAATAGCTTTCACAACTGTCTTCATCAACGCTTAAGGTTTGGGGCACCCAAGATGGGAACTCCTGGCCCAAGAGATTATAGAAAGTGGAAATCCAGACCCAGGAGTGATGTGTGATTTGCCAGGGATCACGCATGTGTGTGGCTGAGTCAGGGCCACATTCTGTTGGGCTCAGGTGGAGGTGGGCTGTGTCTCAGTCTGCTTGGGCTGCCATAACAAAATACACAGGCTGGGTGGCTTCAACAACAGATGTTTATTTCTTAGAGTTTTGGAGGCTGTGAATAGTTGGGTCTGGTGATGGTGGTCTTCCCGGCTTGTGGCGGGCTGCCTTCTTGCCAGGTCTTCATGTGGCAGAGAGAAGGGCAGAGAGATTCCTGGCATCTCTTCTTATATGGACACTAATCCCAGCATGAGGGTCCCATCCCCATGACATCATCTATGCTGAATCACCTCCCAAATACCATTACGTTGTGGGTGAGGGCTTCAGCATAGGAACCGGGGGGACACCGTTCAGTCCTTAGTAGATCGTGTCTGCATTCTCTCAAACTATTGGTTGATTTTTCCCTCTATTTTTGTCCAGAAGGTTTTTGCTACAAGGAATAGCCTTCAACTTTGAAATAATGAATCAACAATGTATATCTCGGTTTCCCATGTCATAAGCCATTTTCCAACAACTATTGTTTTCCATATCTACATCATGTTCGGTTTTCATATGCATGTCAGAATTTACATAGCCAATCTCTTATTGTTCAACATTTAGGTTCTCTATTTTTGAAAAGCAACTGGGCTTCTGGGGAGCATTTTGCATTTTGCAGTCCTTCAGCCTTATTTCTTATCAGTGTGGTTTTGCAGGCACTGCTTCCTATTGAATAAATTTTCTAAGGTTTTGGCAAGCCCCCGATCTTGGTCTTTAAAGTTAGATGCTGTGTTTGACCAGCATGAAAGCAACACTAGAGAATGAGAGAGAAGTTCTTGGCCAGGGCAGAGGAAGTCTGTCCTCCTGTCCGCACCCTCCCAGCCACCCCCGGGGTCACCGAGAGAAAGAGTGGCCAGGAACTCTGCAGGGTATGATGGCACCCTGGTAAACCCTGAATGTCCTAGAACAGGAAGTGACCAGAATTCCTTTCAGTGACTTGAGGAACATTCAAGACCAGTCCATTGGTGACTTCCCATGCCATGACTTGAAGCATGAAAATAATCTGGGTTGATTTCCTTAGCTTAAAAATCAATTATAAAGGTGAAAAGACACTCACCGTTCTCTTAAAACATTTAGGATTTACCATCTTAACTCGTAGTTGCCTTCCTCCTTCCCCAGAATTGGGAGATTGCTGATGTCTTCTTCTAGCTCTTTATTGCAGTAACTCATTCTCTCTCTCTCTCTCACACACACTCTCATGGATACGTATATATACTTTACACATGAGGACATATATATCCATAGGAAATAATTGATGGTTTGTATGTGTGTTTATATAAATCATATCATACTATATGTATCTACCTAAAATGTAAGTCTTTTCGGAAGCTGTGTTACTGTGGACAGATGTAACTTGTTCTTCTTAACGGCTTCAGCATGCTTCATCTGAATAGCTTTAGAAGTCTGTAAAAATGCACATGGGTCCCCAGGGGGAAGGCCTTCGAAATCAAAGTGTGGTGGTCTCCCTGCTTTTCTGAGTTGCCCTCTGCTTGGGGCCAGAGAGATCTGAACACAAGTGGGATTTGAAGGGACAAAAGCTCAGCAAGGCTCAGCGGAATGTGCGGGACAGGTCTCATCCCAGGCGAGTGACAGGGGAGTGGCTGGATAAGTCTCAATGCACTCAAAATAATGCAAATCTTAGCAGCCACAGCAGTAAGGACCACCAGTTACTGAATAACCACCATGCAGAGCACAGCCTCATTCAGAGTCTCATCACCAGCTTTCACGTGGGAATACTGTGTTCCTGTTTCAAAGATAAGAAGACAGAGAACACAGACATGGTCAGTAGCTGTTGGCCCAACGTTACAGCTAGTGTGTGGTGGAGCTGGGATTCTCACCCAGTCCTTCTGCTTTCAAACCCCAGGATGTGAGAGTAGGGGAGCAGCAGTCTGCTGGTTGTCACCTTTTATTTTTAAATAGCATGAAGCACAAAGGAGTGACAGGGCAGAGGGTGGCACAATAACACATTGAGATCAGACGTGGTAGTGAATAATGACCTGGGTCCCACTCAGGGCTGGGATCATCTCCATCACTGTGCTGGTTGAGAGAACTCCCTCCCCCTCCATTAGAACCTGGTCAGTCCCATTTCACCAGATTCTGAGCCCCGGAGCCTCCACCAAATGGAATGTTCCATGAGGTGCAAGGGGAGTACAAGACACATCGCCACTGAGAAAGTTCAGGAGTTCAGACACCATTGACTTTTATGTTTCTAAATCAGGGGCTTTCAAGGTTAGCTCTACTATAAAGTCACTCTCAATCACTCACATTCCAGATTGTCTGCTTGAGTGGGAGACATAGAGCCAACCCAAGGCTTGCCATGTGAAAATCACATGTAACCACCCCTGCACCTGCATGGGCTGCTCGTGGGGGTCGGGCTGGAAAACTTAACCATAGTCTACAAGCTCTGCAGTTAACAGGAAGAATCTTCTGCACTCCTTCTGGTCTTACTGCCCAAGTCAAGCCTGGAGGTCCTTAGGTATAGTCACCAGCTTTCTCTTGCTCTGCCATGTTGACCAGTGTCTCTTTTACATTTGGATGACTCCTCAATGCCTACTACTAGGGAGAATCCACCTGGAATCCAGATTTTTTCCTTCTAAATACGAGAAGATCTGATCACACCAGGCCCCGATTCCCTCCTGGCAATGACCGGAGCCCATGTTCTCCATGGGCGAGTCCCTGAGAGGCTCCGTTTTCTTTCTTCTCAAGGCAGGAGGCCAAGGGCCACTCATGCTTCATCTTCTCCCACCTGGCCTGCTTCCCGCATTGAAACAAGAGTTGATGTGTTTATATATAAATGTATGCAGTACGCAGTCACCTCCTGCCCTGGAAGACCTTGGAGTTGGAGTCTGATCCTTCCTGTGAAGTGTTCTTGGTGGACATTGAGCCACAGAGCTCCTGCTGGCAAGATGGCACCTTGGTGCGAAAGACAAAAGGGCCTCCTTGGGGAGCAGACAGTTCACAGGTGCCCCTGTGGGCAATGAATTCCCCAGGGCCGTGCTGGGCTTGGCCTCATTCTCCTCAGCAGCCCCGTTTGTGTGGCTATGGGTGAGTCCGGGAGCCCGACAGCAAGGACATCGCCTGCTGTTACTCAGCTCTTCCAAATCGATGTGCACTGAGCCTGGTCACTTGCCAGCAGGGACACATGCCTGCGGTCCTCCTGCAGGCCAGGTTTCCTGCCCATGCTGGGAGCCTGGAGTGGGTGTCGGCTAGGGTTTCCTCTGTCCTCCTCCCCACCCCCTGGCTCCCAGACCATCCATCAGCCCACAGCTCACCTGTGAAACCCAAGGCTGGGAACTGCGGTGCTATTCTGTTACAAAATCAAGATTTATCGGAACATGACAGGCCTGGAGGGGTTTTATGACATGCACGGCGCCAATCCCTCCTGTTGACCTATTTGTCCCCGGTGGGGCGGGGCGTTTTACGACTGCCGACACCACTCCATCTGCTCCTGGGCTCGCAGCGTTTTGACAGGGAGGACAAAATGTCCAGCCCGGGCCAGACTCCGCGGGCTGGATTATCACTTCAGCACCGAGCACCCGGCCCCTTCCCCTCGGAGAAAGACCTCAAGCCCCGCTCCCCCCGCCCCGGCTGGGCCTGGTGTGAATGAAATTCAAATCGAGCTCTGACAGCCCCATGAATTGTCTGTTTTCCAACCTGCCTCCCGCTCTTTCATCTTCATGGCAGAAACAGTGAAATAATCCGTTCCCATCTCTACAAAGGCCCCACCACACCCCAATTGCCTGTGTCTCAAGAGAAACGTGGTGTGGGGACCATTTGGAGCCTCTTTAAAAATAAGGTCACCACATCCTGAGGCTGCCTGGGAATTGCCGTTCGGCAAGGTAGGGAGGGACCCCGGGGGTGACCAGGACACTGGGCCAGCTCTTCTAATGGTTTAGTTAAAGAGTTAAGTCGTGTTTACATGAAATGGAACCCGTCAGGAAATTGGAAGCTCTCGGCCTTGCTGTGAGTTCTGCTTAGTCCAACACTGTTCCCCCGCTGTGTGTCCGCCCTGGGCGCGGATCTGGGATGGGTTTTATTTTATTAAAGAGGCAGGGTTTCTTTCTGTTTACTTGATGTGCTCCCTTCTTTATCGGCCTGAGTCCTGGCTGTGGGATGGGGAAGCTGAGAGATGTTTGGTGTTCAGAGAAGGAGGCTGAAAAGGGCTTCTCTTGGGTGGGTATAAGGGGAGGCACCCTTGAAGGTTGCTTCCCACTGAGAAGGGTCCCAGCCATAGGGTGACGCAGGCTGGTGCGCACTGAGACCAGGGCGGGAAGGGAGTGTGTGGGGAGTGAGGAATAAGAACAGCCATTGATATTGCTGGCAGTGCACGCTGCCCAGGCCTGGGCTCATCATTTCCAGAACCTGGTGCAGGAGAGAGTTTGTGATTCTCCTTTTGCTGGTGAGGCCATTGTGCCACTGACTCACTCAGTGTAAAAAAGATGGTCTGCACAGGGCTGGGGTGGGAACCCAACTGATGCCACCCTCGTTCCCAGGAGGAAGCAGTTTGGGCCTGCTGATAACAAGATCTTCTATGATTGCCCTGATGTCATTCAATTGCCACATCTGTACATTGGGTTCGTGAAATCTACCTCACAGGGTTTTCAGTCTCAAATTAGAGTTGACATATTGATAAACATATTCAGTATGCAGTGAGCACTCAATAGTTGTTCACGGACTCTTGTTGTGAGCCCTGGAGTCAAAGGAACTGGGCTGGAAGCCCTGGTTTGGCCCCTAACAGCTGAGTGACCTCGGGCAAGTCCAGTCACCCGCTGAGCTTCAAGTCACCTCTCTGAGCCTCCGGCTCATATCTGTCCAATCGGGAGACACTCACAGCACCCACCTCATGGTCACTGGGGCTGTCACAAGATGCTGCAGGTAACATGCTTGGTGAGATGTGCAGTAAGGGCTCACTAGATGTTTGCCCCATGGGGAGAGCCACCAGGGGGTTGTCACTGCTGCCGTTTCCCAGGTCTCCAACTGCATCCCTGGAAAACAGCTGCTGAGAGCCTAGGGGCCAGCTAAGGCAGAGGCCAGAGCCCAGAGTCCAGGCCTTACCTGGGCGTGGGCTGCTCCCTTCCTGGGTCTGCAGTTGCTCCCGTGGGCTGGATCACACCACGGTTGTGGTCTGTGGCCCGAGGGCCCATGTGAGCTGCAGCAGCCTTTGCCGGCCTGGATGGTCTGCGTACTTTTGTTTGGAAATGAGAACTAAGAAACACTGGCCCAGGCAGCCCGCATGGTTTCATCCCCAGTGCCCGCTGAAGTCCCCGCCAGGAGACCGGCAGGATGCCAGGGTCTACAGAAGTTAACACAGCTGAACTGGCTGTGACCTGAGCTTAGACTCCGAGGGTGTGCCGGGCTTGCTCCGCCTAAATGGGAAGCCCTTCTCCAGGCCCTGCAACCCCGAGGAGACAGCAGAACTCCGAGGTGGGCCCGACATCACCCTCACGGGCCCCCAAGACGAGAAAGGTGTATGGACTCACATGGAGGCCATGGCAGCACGAAAGGACCACCCGCGCACCTGCTTGTCCTGCATTGAGCGCCACCCGCGCACGTGCCCGTCCCGCACTGAGCGCCACCTGCGCGCCTCCCGTCCCGCCCTGAGCGCCACATGCGCTCCCACCCGTCCTCTAGGCTCTTCAGTGAACACCCACACCTGGATGCAGGCGGTGCTGCTGAAAGGCCGTAGAATCACGGGAATGCACAGGGGCACAGCCACTCTGGAGGACAGTCCGAAAGTTTCCTACAAAATGGAACATGCACTTGCCGCACGCTCAGCAGTCATGATCCTTGGTATTTACCCAGAGAAGTTGTAAACCTCTGTCCACACAAAAACCTGCACACAGATGTGTCGCAGTTTCATTTTAATTTTCAAAACCCAGAGGCAACCCAGATGTCCTTCAGCACCGAATGGATAAATATGCGGTGGGACGTGGCCGTGGAATATTATTCAGCAGGAAAAGGAAATGAGCTGCCAGGCCTTGGGAGGACATGGAGAAGCCTTCAATGCCTATTGCTCAGTGGGAGAAGCCCATTAGAAAAGGCCACACTCTGTAGGATCCATCTGGATGACGTTGTGGAAAGGGCAAAACTATGGAGATAGTGAGAGCATTTGTGGTTGCCAGGGGTGATGGGAGAGAGAGAAGTAGGTCAAGCACGGGGCATTTTTAGGGCAGAGAAACTCTGGGTATGATCCTGTAATCGTGGGGTCAGGTCATTATGCAATTGTCCAAACTCATAGAATGTCCAATGCTAAGAGTGAGCCCTAACGTAAACTACAGACTTAATAATAATCCATCAATATTGGTTAATCACTTGTAACAAATGTACCACACGATGCTACGAGCAGTGGAAACTGTGTGTACATGGGAAAGAATGGAAACTCTCAGTACTTTCTGCTCAATTTCTGTAAGCCTAAAACTGCTCTAAAAATTCCATGACTTTAAAAAATAAGAAGACAAACAGTCTGTGGACCCTGGAGCCAGACGCCCCAGTGAAAGCCCTGCCTTCATCACTATGGGGTCCAGTTTTATGTGTCAACTTGGTGAGGCTTCAGTCCCCGGTGATTCAATCCCACACCTCTGGGTGCTGCTGGGAGGGGATTTTGCAGATGTAATTAAAGTCCACGATCAGTTGCCCCTTAGTAAGGGAGATTGCTCTAGATGACCTTGGTGGGCCTGAGTGGGTCAGCTGGGGGGCCGTGAGAACCAGGCTGAGGCTTTGCCTACCCGAGGAAGGAGAAACCCACCTGTGGGCAGCAGCTCTGCTGCCCGCCCCTTGAGGTGAGCACCCTGCAGATGCTGGACCTGCCCAGCTGGCCCCACCAGTGTGAAGCCTACCCTGGCAGTAAATCTCTTAATATGTGTCTTCCACTGATTCTGCATCTCTGCTAGGAACCTGATTCAGCCACATACAGCTGTGTGACCTAGGGCAAGTGATTTACCCTCCTTGCCTCAGTTTCTTTATCTGTAGAATGGGGTTAATAATAGTGCTCACCTCTGTGCTGTCTAGGACTTTAATACAGTCCTCTAGATGGGGATTTTGTTAGTCCATTCTCATGCTGCTGATAAAGACATACCCGAAACGGGATAATTTATAAAGAAAAGAGGTTTAATGGACTCATAGTTCCTCATGGCTGGGGAGGCCTCACAATGATGGCAGAAGGTGAAGGAAGAGCAAAGTCATGTCTTACATGGCGGCAGGCAAGAAAGCGTGTGCAGGGCAACTCCCCTTATAAAACCATCAGATCTTGTGAGACTTACTTATTCACTATCACAACAAGAACAGCACAGGAAAAACTTGCCCCCATGATTGAATTACCTCCCAACAGTTCCCTCCCTTGACACGTGGGGATTATTACAATTCAAGGTGAGATTTGACTGAGGACACAGAGCCAAACCATATCGGGGACAAAGTGAGTTACCACACGTCAGGCAGTGAGAATGGCTGGCACAGAGTGGGTGTAACTGTTTGGATTCCTGCTTTACCAAGGAAGAAACCGAGGCTAAGGAAAGGTGTGTAACTCACATCATGGCACAGAAGTGGCAGAGTTGGCGTGGGATGCTGAGATCTGATGTGGCACGTGCAGCCCTAATCCTGCTTGCACCACCTCCACTTGCAGGCAATACCGATGGCATTTGTAGCCAGAAGGGTCTTAAATGACATACATATTCAGTTCAAAGTCCACGTCCTGCAACAGAGGAAGCTGAGGCTCGGGAAAGTTGTCAGCTCATGAAATAGTCAGGACTTCCCTTCCGACCCTGGGACAGTAAGGTGAGGGTCACTGGGCTCCACAGGGCGAGGCAGGAGATGGAGCTGGAGGAGCCCAACTGTGGCTGGCCATGGCAGGCTGTGCCTAGCCAGCTACCCACTTGGCCCTGGCTGGGACCCCTGGTGCTCAGGTCCTTGCAGCTGGTGCACCTCATCTTCCCCAGGACAGTGGGAGCTTCCCAGGGGCTTTTATTGGAGACAACAGAGGACTCAGTGGCTGCCACTGTGCTTGGAGCAGCAGATTTTTCACATTGCTCCTTGACTTGGCACAGGCGGGACACTGTCCCTTAAAAAAATTAATAAATCTGGTATTTGAAATAAAAAAAATCACAGGCTTCCTCTCCTGGACTCATTTCCTGTGGTGTTTCCCTGGCCTAATCGAAACCTGACAGGCCGCCGTGTGGAGGAAGCCAGACGCCCCCGCATCAGGGCAGAGTTCAGTGTGGAGAATGGTGTTTTTGTTCAGGGGAGTGGGAAGAGGTGACGGAGAAGGGGCTTCCCCCACTGAAATCTAAAAGCATAGAGAAGGGCCAGGAGGCAAATGCCCTAGATGTAGCGTTGGACTCCACCCCTGAGGCGGCGGATAGTACTGGGGTGGCAGTGCCAAGAGATGGGCCGCTTTGTGAGGGGTCCCTGTTCTCCTCTTTAGCTTGGAGGAACCATAAGAGCTCTTGGAGAGAAGTGACTGTTCCCCAACACACTCCTACCAGGGCAGACAGCAGCAAAGGAGCAAGCTGATTCAAGAAGCCCTTGTCACCCTCATGGGGCTGGATGGGAATAAGGCGATCATCAGCAAGGGCGCCAAGCTCAGAAAAGCCACTGCATGTGTTCTGGAGGGGAGCAAGCATTTATGGAGTGCCACCCTGTGCCCCCAGGAATGATGAAATTGGCCAACACCTTGTTGACCTCATCATAGCTAACTGGTATCGAGCATTGGCTGTGCAGTGGGCATGGTGTTCAGCACTCTGCAGGCATCACCTCAGTTAATGCACAAAACAATCTTAGGAGGTAGACGAAACGATGGCTGCTGCCCTGTTATGGAGGGAGGGCTTGGAAATATCACAGCCACAGGACTGTAACATGTCCAGGCCCGCGCTTTGAGCTAGGAGCTTGATGGTTAAAAACAATAGTTGGTCACCGAGTATGAACAGCATGATCCTTGAAGACTTGAACAAGTAATTTTCACTAGAGTCATAAATGGGCAGTGTGTGTATGAACAGGTGACGCAAATTGTTACTCACCGGGGAAATCAACCTTAAAGCCACAGTGAGGTAACCACTACCTGCCCAGTGTAATGATTGAAATTGAGGAGACTGGGAATGCCCTGTGTTGGTGAGGGTGTGAGTTACTGGAGCTCACACCTGGCCTGTGGGGTGTGAACTGGCATACTTTGGAGAACCATGTGATAAGAGCTATGGCTTCATCAGCTCTGTATCTCCAGTGCCTGGCACTTAGCGGATGCTTAATAAATATCTACTACAGCTGCATGTCCTCCTATTGTATGACCCAACATATGCACCAACCACGTATGCAAGACAAGAATGTTCATAACTGCTTCATTCATCATCACCCCAAGCTAGAAAACACCACGTGTCCATCCATGTAGAATGCATAAGTAATTGAAAGGTCTCCACATAATGGACCACACTCATAGCAGTGATGAGGAATGGAGCACTGCCTCACACAATGTGGGTGAATCTCACATGCTAACGACGAGGGAAGGAATTTCACACGCTAAAGACAAGAGCACACGCCATACCTCCCTTCATATGAAGAGGGAGGGTGGGAAACACCCATCTCTGGTGATGGAGATCAGGACAGTGGTCATCCTTGGGAGATGTTGGTTGGGAAGAGGTGCAAGAGGGCCTTCTAGGGTACTGGAAAATACTCTATTTCATGTGGGTGGTCGTTACAACAGTCTGTACATAAGTGAAAATTATTTATGCTTTACACTTAATAGTTGTGTACTTTATATTTAGAATGCTCCAACTAAAATTAGGGAAATGACACAGGTACTGCCCTCAACTGTGTTACAGCCTAGTTGGGGTGATTGGCACACTCTAGGGAGCTCAGATAAGGAATCTGTCAATAGAAACTGGGATGGGACAGGAAGGTGCCATCAAAACCTAAGTTGGGAGACTCCAGAGTCATCTTTAGGCTGCTGTTGGTTCATGAGGGTATCTCTACCCTCATATACTATTTTCAAGGTACACGTCAATGTGTGTGTATGTGTGTGGGTGTCTCTCTCTCTCCTTCCATCCCCTCTCTCTGTGTGTTGTGGGGCGGGGATTTGAGGTTTTATATACTCGCACCAAATGCAAAAAGTTTAAACTACCAATTTCATTGGCAGTGTTACCACCTGTGGTGTAAGTAAGCAAAGCAATTTTTCCATGGTCCTTGTTTTTCCCAAATACTTAAATCTACTATTAGATCTCTGACCATGTCAGCATATATTTAGGCAGAGGGGGAAAAAAGGAACTTCCTGCTGGCATGGGGCAGGTCTGTGAAGGCAGCCATGGGATGGTGCGGCCATGGCATTCACACTGCCCTTGTCACATATGTGGGTAGTGAGAGCCTTTGGAAAGGTCCTGAGCTTGTCGTTTCTCAGAAGTAACTCTTCCTGGCTAGCTCTCTCAGGAATCCTTTGTAAAATAACAAAACAAAATATCGCCATGAAGGAGGGCAGGTTGTGGGTTGATTATTGGCCAAACTTGGAATGATTCATCTTTCTTAATGGTTCAGAGCAAGTCAGATGAGAAATGGGAAGCTATGAAGTGTGGGGGAGGCGAATAAAGTAATAAAGAGAAGATCACCTTTACTCTGTCTTTCAAAAGAAGCATCAATTTATTTCAAAAGTAACATCAGTTCCCTTTGTACTAGATGTGTCAGCAGTACCCATGAAATGTGCTGTGAGTAGACAGTACCACCTGTAGAAGTCACGCACAGATGTCGGCTTGTGGATGGACATCATGTTAGTGAATGGACATTGTTTGAAAAGGTTGGAATCCATATGCATAATTCAGGGATTGTTTTAGACAAAGTTGGTTGTGCCTCAGGTGTACTTCGGCCTGAATTATGGTAACAATAAAATTATATTAAATTTGTTGATATGCATGACTCTGTTCAATGGAATGATAAAGCCCTTGAAAGCAATAACTATGGCTTAATCAGCTGTGTATCCCCAGTGACTGGCACCTGGTAGATGCTTAACAAATATTTATTGAAAAATTTAATAAGTGAGTGAGTGTGAGTGAGTGAGTGTGCTCTTCGGAAAGCCAGCAGTTTCAAGATTCGGAAAATGAGGATAGTGATGTTACTGCCTCGTGGGGTTATTGTGAGAGCTGGGTGAGATTGTGCTTGTGCACCGTTTGCAGGGCAGGGTAGTCATGGTGATGATGATGATGATGATGATGCTGATGACGACAATGATACTGGAGAAAGAGAGTGGGAGGGAGAGAAACTGAGGCCAAAGAATTCACTTTGTTAATGTTCACTAATGAATCACTGTTAAGGTTGGAATTCGGATTCCAGCCCTAATTCTGGAGCTGTTTCTCTAGAAGCCTAAGACAAATGAGGGGCCACTGGCCTCCGCGGTGGAACTCCATGTGAACTCACCCCAGTGGGCTGGGGTCAAACTCTGGGCAGTGGATTGGCTCATTAAACAAATGACCTAATTTAGTGCTTAAGACACCCAAAATTTACTAGACTAATTTGTCAAGTCATCCAGAACAACCAAACCACAAATGGTTAGCCTCGTAGGTTTTAATGGAATCATATACAACATTCAGATCGCCACTCAGTGAAAGGTTAAGTTAAAGTAGAAGTGACAATTTAGTCTTCAGAGCACTGCAGAGACTTTTATGGGCTGGTATAAATCTCTTGGCCAACTCTTTCATCTTGTCCTTTCCATTTTTAGCACCTCTCAAGGAGAATGGTTTATGGAACTTGGGAGCAGGAAGCAGGAAGTAGGAAACAGGAAGTAGAAAGGTTCTCCTTTGGATGTGGTCACTGATAAGCACATGAAGTTACCCTTGGAGGGTAACAGTGACAGGGATTGTTCTATTTGCTGGCTCTCAATGGGGACTGAATGAACGAAGGGCATTTGTCAATGGAAACAAGATCGTTTAGCACGAAAAGGCTAGCTACAGAAACATAAAGAGGTGGAATAAAGTGTGGTCACTGTAGAAAGCTGTTACTTTCGTTCGCTCCTGAAATCAACACCTCTATAATTGCACCTCCTTCTGTAACTAACGTGATGTTTGTCATTTTGCTGCAGAGCAATGAGGAAGGAGCCCTCACAAAGCTTGTGCATTTTGCTGGTTCAGGAAAGACAATGGAAGCAGTTATCCAAGGCCTTGTTCCTGGGGCTCTGTTATACCTCCCATCATCTGGACAGCTGTCTGTTTACACGGCAAGGGCTGCAAAGCTTCCAACTTAAAGATCCATCTGGTTCTTACATCAACCTAACCCGTAACCTTAAGGAGCAAGCTCAAACACACCAGGGACATTTGAAAATTTAGGAACGAGCGTGTTTATATTGTATTTGCATTAATGCTTCCTAGAGTTTATTTTCAAAGTGAAGAAAGAACAATGCATAGTAGGCTATTAAACCCAAACATAATCAGTTTAAAGTTAGGGGCATGCTCCTAAGAATATTTTTCTCCTGTTTTGAAGGGTCCACTTGAGAAGGGAGTGGGGAGAGGGGGGTGCAGCGAGGAACCCAGGGCAGGGGAGGGGGTGGAGGGACTGTTCTGAATTCTCCTCAGGGTTTGGCCGGCCCCTGCGGGCCACTGCTGTTTGTCATATGGAATGGATTAGGCCTTCGCTCTCACACTGTCAACTTGGGTGTTCTGCACACAGGCTGTTTTTGCTGGGGTCTTGGTTTTGCTTTTTATAACGGCAGGAAGTGCCCCTCTAGGACCACATGTGAAATCGTGTGGGAACGGTTGGGAGGGGCGGGGGCCTGGAGAAGAGGTGAGTGGGGTGTGGGGATGGAAAACCTCCTCACATCTACGGCAGTGTGGGTGGAAGCCGGGGAGGGGAAGATGCTCACTGGCCAATTTAACTTTATGGGGTCTGGTTGGCAGGAGGACGGGGAGGTGGATGCTTCCTTGACGAAACCAGCCTGTCCCTAATAGATCTGCCCTCATATTTTACAATCCCGCACAGGATCGTGGAGGGACCATTAAAGCATGAGGGACTGCAGCTGCTGTTTAATTTGTTCTAAATTTCCTGCCGGCCTCACCAGACGTGTACAGGAAATGGGCGGTAAATGTTTAATAGGTCATACCTAACCAGACAATTAACGGGTGCTGTCATTTAGAAAATCCCAAACTGTGTGTGTGCATATTATGGGGTGGGACCCAACAGGGGACTCGATAGAATACAACTCTAGAGTGGTTTCAAGTGTTAGCCTGCCTGGCACATGGATCTCACTGTTGGTAAGCTGGACCTGCGTGTTTCTGCCGCCGCCTCCTATCCCTCCAAGAAGGCTGTCTCAGAGATTTCTGGGCCTGGTACTCAGAGAGTGAGCAGCACTTATAGCCCCATCGGAGGCAGGAGAGTCCGATTCTCTAAGAAGGTGCCTCCCCACCTGCAGCTGTACTCACCCACCTGTTCTCTCAGCAGGTGAGGGGCAGGCAGGAAGCAGACAATGTCCAAGGGGCCTTCGATGGTAGAGGGCTCGTGGGACGGGGCAAGGAGCCAAACGGAGGCTGAAGCAGAGAGGGAAGGGTGCTTGTGTGTGGGTGTGTGTGTCTGTGTGTGGGGGTGTTTGTATGGTTATATGTGTGTTCAGGTGTGCATTTGTGTTTCTGTGTGTCTGTGTGTGTTTGCGTGTGGGTGTGTTCCTGCACGTTTGTGTGTGTATATGTGTGTTTGTGTGTGTTTGCATGTATTTGTGTGTGTGTGTGCAGTTGTGTGTGTCTGTGTGTTTTTATGTGTATTTGTGTTTGTGTATGTGTGTGCCTTTGTGTTTGTGTGTGTTTGTATATGTGTGCATTCGTGTGTGTATTTGTGTTTATGTGTGTTTGTGTGTGTTTATGTGTTTGTGTATTCGTGTTTCTGTGCGTTTGTATATGCGTGCATTTGTATATGTGTGCGTGTGTGTATTTGTGTTTGTGTGTGTTTGCATGTGTGTGCCTTTGTGTGTTTGTGTATGTGTATTTGTGTGTGTTTGCATGTGTGTGTATTTGTGTGTGTGTTGTACCTGGGTGGGGGTGGGGCAGGGGTGTCTCAGCTCCCCCAGGTTTATCCTCCTGGTGGGTGCTGGCAGTGTTTGTTCATTAGCCCCTTAATTTTGTCTAAGTGCTTTACCAGATTCATCCCTCGAGCCCTAGGAGTTCGGGGGTAGAATCATCTCCATTTTTACAGAAAACAGGGCACCAACCAGATAGGAACCCTGCCCATGGCCAGAGAACCAGCTGGTAGTAGAGCTGAGATTTTACCCAGAAATCTGACTCCCAACCAGCCTTATGTTTGATTATTTTGCCCAAGGACAAGAAGACTGCCACCCAGTGCTAACCTGTTACGATTTGGATTCAGTTTCTCTTGTGCTTTTCTGTGTGGAATACTTTTCTACAAAATCAATATTATGCTCTCCATAGTTTTTCAAACTTGCACTTATTATTATATGGTGATTTCTTCCTGTTGTTCACATGCAAAAATATGGTTTTTAATGGCAGCAAATACCTATGCCTAAGGATACACCATCCGTTATTCAGTTAATCCCTTCTTTTGACATTTAGGCTATTTCTAATTTTTCTTATATATAAACTACACTGAACTGCACATCCTGTTCATATCTCAGATGATGTCTCTGGTTATTTTAATATTTTTATAATTGGAATAAAAGAGACATAAATATAAATGAAATTCTCAAATCATTGGCGAGGATGGAGTAAGTGCAGAGAGGATGAGAGGAGAAGAGAATTGCCATCTTTTGGCTCATTTAAGAAGCAAATGGACTTCCAGCTGTGGCTGTGTGGGCTTGGATGAAGGAGGATTGGGGCTAGATTTGGTCATCTTTACTGGGCATAATCAGCTTCTCCCCTGAGCAGTTCCATTGGTTGATTATCCAACAAGTGATCAAGAATATTCTCAGAAATGTAGACTGCACCAAATGGGGAAAGACTGGAAATGCACACAAATGCTGAGGAGAAGAGAAACGCAAGACCAGGAGCCGTGGTGGGCGAGCCCATGTTAAGTGATGGCCCATTCATTCATTCATTCATTCATCCCTTCTGTTCATTCATCCCTTCTGTTCATTCATTCATCCCTTCTGTTCATTCATTCATCCCTTCTGTTCATGTGTCCAGTTGGCTCCTTCTGAGGGTCTGCTCATTCCTACAGACAAAAGATGAGTGAGATCAATTCAGTTACTGCCCCCAGGGAGCCGGTTACCCAGCTCCTGGCTGCTCGAAGCTGGTCACTGAGCCAGCAGCAGCGATATCACCCGGTGCTTGTTAGAGATGCAGGATCTCAGGCCTGCTGAGACCCATGGGATCAGAATCTGCACTTCAACAAGATCTGGGGATTCATGATCTCAGACCCACCCAGACCCATGGGATCAGAACCTACACGTTAACACGATCGAGGCATTCTCTTGCCCAAGTGGAGCCTGAGTGCCAGCTAGAAGTTTTCACCCTGAAACCTCAAGTCAGATTTCTCTATCCCGCTTCTGCCACCTACAAAACACAACCCAAAGGAAGTGTGTGATAATGAGTGTAGCAGGATGACAGTATGCCTGTCCCTGACTGAACCGGATCAGCATTGACTGCATCAGCATTGAGGGCTGGGCTATCCCCGTCCAGCCTAAGCTCTGGCTCACAAAAAGCCCCTTGATACGTGCATATTGAAATAAAACCAGCTGAGAGTGCAGCAGCCATATACTGCCCTTCCACAAAAGAAACCACAATGACCTTAGACCCAAGCAGTTCTGTGCAACCCTCTTCAGCCCTTGTGAGAACTCCTCTAGATCCTCAGGCAGACGTTTGTGATGCAGAGGACAGTTTCTTGTGAGGCTCTCAGATGATGGGGCTGACCTGACACATCCACACCACCTCTGCACTCACTGCCAACCTTTGACAGTGAGAGATTGCCTTCATGGCTCCTGGTTTGATGGGCTTTATAAAATTTAGGGCTGGAGGGAGGGTGACTACTCTGGTTTTCCCGGGTCGGGGGACTTCCAGTGAGAAAACTAGGGAAGTTCAAGGCAAACAGGGACTTTGACCACCCTAGACAGAAGACGTCTGTGGGGCCCCCAGGTCTAATGCTCCAGTCTTACAGCTGAAGGGGCTGAGGCCTGGACATGGCCGGTGACTTCTCCAGAGCTCTGCAGTTGGTTAGAGGGTAAATTAAAGTGGCCCCCCGGCTCTCCCACACGCCACAGCATCAAGCCTTGACAATCCCGTGCAAACGTCCGGATGGAAATAGCTGCAACGGCTACCAGACGACCCTCAGCTGCCATCCTCCCTGATATTACCTGCATGAAGTTCAAGGCTAATGGAGTTCAAAAGATGATTTAAAAACAACATCTAAAAAGTCTTGTAATAGTCCATGACTAATGGGCTGGGCTTGGCTGTCTAATAAATTGTCTACGGAGCATTTACAGTGACGATCCTCAGACGCCCTTATCAGCACTTGAGGCTCGTGTAAACCAACTCTCATTAATAACAGGATGAAAACAGACACTGCACAGGCCTCCGCCTGCTGTCCGCATCACACTTTGAAGTCCAGCTGCTAATAGCAGTGTCGACTACTTACGTAAAGTCGGGTGGCAGGTTATACAGACACGTCCGATTTCAAACAATCGATGTCAGCTGTCATTTCTGCCAGGAGACTTCTCCCTTTCCTGGTCATGGCAGAGCGGGCCGTGTGGCTTACAGCTTAGAGGCTCAGTGATGTCCCTACCTCAGATATTCTAATACTCTACAGCAGAGGGTGTACCTGGTGGGTTGGGAACCGAAGCAGTCCGTAGATGTGTTTAAATTTCAAAAACTCATCTCACAGCACTTAAAGTCCTTCAGGAGCAATTGAAACAGGCTTTACAGCAAGCTGAAAAAGCTCAGCATCAACTTAACTATTTCTAAATCAAGAGAAGTTACTTAAAAGTGAGGGGAAGACCGAGACAACCATGGAAGTGGTTAATAGTCAAACAAAAGTGAAAGGTGAAGATTCAACAAATATACCAGTGGAGAAAGAAACAAGAAAATCACCGGTTTCAGATTCAGGTGGACAAAGGACAAATGATACAATCCAAGGACGTCCACAGATCTCTGCCCACAGCGGAAGACCAGCTGAGAAAAATCCTAATAGAGTTTCCGAAATACTTTGGAAAAGTCTCCCAAACCTTCAGAGAGTGGATGGGAGCGAAGTAAGGAGACCCCACCTGAGCAGATACATGGTACTGCTTATAATAAAGTATATTTTTGCTCTCAAAAAAAAATAAACCCTAGATCTCCAGCTTTTCTTGATAAATCAGAAGATCTGGCTGAAGCTGGGCCTTCTGCCTGGCAGACACCGGCTGGAGGTGAGCAGTGGCCGTCCCCTTTGGACGAAGCTGTGCTTTCCAGTGTGCCACGGTCCCCACCACACACTATTATCTCACATCTGGTGCACTTCGTTTATGTAAGCCGCAGGTCTGGCTTCTGTAGGCGTTTGAATCTGGGAGCCCGTGTGGCAGTCTCTCATTTTGCTCTTCAAGTATCCTCAAGGGGAGAAAAGAGACTGAAGTGAGTTCTAATTTTTAGGCTTATAATAAATTTCTAAATTTATCCTCAAGGCCTCCAAATGGAGTCACAAAGGAAAGATCCTGAGGTGAGAAGCTGCTAGAAACTTGGAAAGGTGGAAGAAGTGGAATATTGAAGTCCAGTGTTCTGGATTTGCATCTGGGCTCTGCTGCTGACACTGTGTTCCATCGGGAGGACCTGGCACGCTTTCCTCTGCTGGTGCTCAGGCAGGCGAGACACCGAGCGCCACGTGATGCTGGCCCATGCGACGCTGGCCGACGTGATGCCCAGTGTCTTGCGTATGTGAGCATGAGCAGGGCAGAGTGATTCCAAGATTCCTGCAATATCCAACTTCTCCTTCTATGTGCTTGGAGAGCTCTGTCCTCCACTTCCTTCCCAGAGTGGGGAAACTGGAGCCAATAGAAAGCGATGGAAGAAAAACCCATGTCGGGGGCCCATGTCTGGTGAAGCCCTATCCCCTCCACTCCACAAGGATTACCTGAAGACCTCCTATGAGCCCAGCACTGGGAGGTTAGAAGAGCCTGTATGGTCACAGCCTTTAGAAAAGGAGCCCTTATTTTGGGAACAAAATAAGGGCTCAGAACAAGCCTCTGAGCCTGTCTAGGCCTGGGTTTGCTGGTTTGGAATAGGCAGCATCTGAGGGAGATTCTCTTTCTGACACCCCCCAAGACCCTGCAGTCCTTACAGAAGCCTGCCGTCTCTGAGACTCCGTCTCAAACAAACAAGAATGGCTCATTTTTCTGGAGTGTCCATTTTCCTAAAGGATTGGGGAATGTGTTGCCAAGATAGTTATCACTTACTGCTGTGGTAACTCCCAGATCCCTGGAGGTGTAAAGCAGTGAGTTCGCCTCTGCCTCACGTCACAGACTGATGCCCTCAGGTGGCTCTCCTGGATGGCTGCCCTCCAAGGAATGACTCGGTCTCCCTGATGCTTCCGTCCTGTGACAGTGGCCTCACTGAGGTCCTACTCGGAATCCTCCTTCACAGCCTCCACGTTCTCTGCATGAAAAGCAATGAGTGGCCCAGGTCCCTTCCACTCAGGATGCATTGGTTGGGACCCAAATAAAGGAGCCCACCCCCCTGCAAAGGAGGATGGGAGATGTGGTCTCCCGTGTGCCCAGGCAGAAGAGACGGAATTGGTGCGCGTCCAGCGAGTCCCCCGCTCAGATAAGGAATGCTCTCAAAGAAATGCAGAAATGCGATGAGGCAGAATGCAAATGTCAAGCAAGTCTCTAAGGTACAAATCAAAGGCTTTAAAGACAACAGTAGGTTGTGGTGAGCCACTGGAAACTTCTATGGATGCCTGAAGTTGGCGTGGAAAACACAGTGCTGATGTCAGGTGGTTGATTTAGTCCCCACACATTTCCTGATAATACTTCCTGTGCCAAGCAAGAGCAGGGCAAGGCCTGGGTACACACAGACCCGTCCTGGGGTCCCCTCCAGTGGACTGCCCATTCCCAATCACCAGGCTCCCTGCTCCATCCTCCAAGGCTCCCCAGCACTCCTGGGTCAAGACTGGATTGCCAGGTGGCTGTCAAACCCTGAGCAACAGGGCTTGTTCTTTGCCTCTTGTTCAGCCCCACTACCCTCATTTTCACACTCACTCGGTGGGGCCGTGGGACCGTGACTTCTGTGTTCTCCATGCACATCCTGTGCTTGTCATCTATTGCCTTTCCCAGGCTGCTCTCACTGTCCAGAACCACATACGTGCTGCGTTAGCTCCTCTCCACCCAACATGCATGTGCCCAGCCAGAACTGGCTCCAACATCACCACCTCCAAGACGCCTTCTGCTCACACAAAATGCCATTTTACTTATTAATGCTGAACATGCACATATGCCATGACTCACCAAATCTACTCGCAGGTATGGACTCGAAAGAAATGTGTGCACCAAGAAATGTGGACCGAAAGAATATCCATAGCAGCAGCGCTGTTCGTGACAGCCCCAACACGACTGCCCAAATGCTCATCAATAGCAAGGTAATCAATTATACATTCATGCAATATATACTCTAGAAGCACAAACAGCTACACCCAATAACCTGGAGGAAGGTCACAAAAACATTATTGACCAAAGAAGCTGCACCCAAAACGAGTATCTACTGTGTCTCCATCTATGTCAAGGTCAAAAAATCTGGGAGAATTGTGGCCCTTGGAGGGACAGAGAGGGCTTCTGGGGGTCGCTCTGTCTCTGTTTCTTGGCCTAGGTCCCTATCACAGTTTGCAGAAAGCTGTAAGCTCATACTAGGTGCACTTTCTGTGTGTGCATCACACTTCTAAGACAAGTAATGGGCCGGGCACTTTGGCTCATGCCTGTAATCCCAGCACTTTGAGTGGCCGAGGTGGGTGGATCACCTGAGGTCAGGAGTTCGAGACCAGCCTGACCCACATGGCGAAACCCTGTCTCTGCTAAAAATACAAAATTAGCCGGGTGTGATGGTGCATGCTTGTAATCCCAGCTACTCGGCAGGCTGAGGCATGAGAATTGCTTGAACATTGAATATGCAGGTTGCAGTGAGCTGAGATCGTGCCATTGCACTCCAGCCTGGGTGACAGAGTGAAACTCCGTCTCAAACAAAAAAACAAACAAAAACAAAAAGACAACGAACAACTCTGTCCTTCCTTTGTGCTTAATTTCATTATCTCTTTTATTATCCTTTAGTTTTATATTTTGTTTCATAGGTAAAATTCACATAACATACAAGGAACCACTTTAAAGAGTACAGTTCAGTAGCCCTTCAGCGTACTCACAGTGCTGTGTCATCGCGTCATCACTACCTCTATCTAGTTTGATGAGATGTTCACCATCCCCCCAAAAAGGAACCCTGTCCCCATGAACAGTCACTCCTCACATCCCCCATCCCCCCGCATCAGCGAGTCTGCTTTCTGCCTCCATGAACTTACCTATTCTGGACATTCATATAAACTATAAAATATGTGGTGTTTGTGTCTTCTTTCACGTAGTGTCATATTTTTGAGGTTCACCCACACTGTGGCATGAATCAGCACTTCACTCCTCTTTATGGCTGAATCATATTCCATTGTATGGCATGTTTTTCTTTGTTCATCATCTGTTACAGACATATGGACTTTTTCCATATTTTGATTGTTGTGGATCATGCGGCTGTGAACATTTGTGTAAAAGCATTTGTTTAAATACCTGTTTCATTTCTTTTGGGTAGTTACCCAGAGATGGAATTCTTGTATTAGCATGTATTAGCTCTCCTTCCCCCTCCCTATATCCTCCATCAGACTACAAATTCTGACTTATCCTTTGTGTCTCCCAGGGTTGATCTAGAGTCTAGCCCTGAGAAGGTCTTTGGCAATATTTATTAAATGGATGAGTGAGTAATTAAATGAATTAATGAATGAATGATGGGTCCTATCTATCTCCAGTTAGCTCTTCCCTTGGAAATAGCATATGAAAAAGACAAGCTGAAGAAAAGAGTCCCCCGCTGGTCCCAGTCTGGCCATTTCCTGGCTGTGTGGCTTGGGGACAGGCTGCCACAGGGCTCTGGCCTCCTTTTCTTTGCTGTCCGCCCCGCAGATCTCAGAGGGGCCTGTGATTCTGCAAGCCCACTTAGTTCCTGTCATGCCCGCTTCTCTGCAGCATCAGCTGCTGCCATGGAGAACGCGTTGCAAGGGGTGTGGGTGTACTGGCAGCCTCCTCCTACGTTTCCTTTGACTCTGGCAGCAAGTGGAGCCACGCTGGGCTTGGTGGCCACTGTGGCTCAGCAGACCTCAGGGAGGTGGGGCTTTTACACATGCCTCAGGCCTCATTTCTGGAAGACAATTCCTGGACCAAAGCTGGTCCCCCTTTGGGGCTTCCAGGCACTTTGGGAGCTGCATCTCTGTGTAAGCATGGCTGGGCCTGCCTAGTTTTCAGGGGGTCTCCTTCCACCTATCCTTTCCCCATCCCATTCTGCCCCGGAAGGATATTTGGCTGTGTTGTTGGGGTCAGACCTGTGAGTGCTGAACTCACACAGGAACCTCCGCTGACAGGCGATCCCTGTTTCTTCTCCCTTCTTCCCTTTGAAGTCAATGGGGGCTCTGTGTGCAGCTGAAAGTGAGTGGGGTGTGGGAGCGAAGAAGCTGGCCTCGCTGTTTCTGGCCAGGATGGAGGGCAGAGGTGCCAGAAGTCTCACTGCACGGCTGGAGGGTGGCAGCCTCCCACTGCAATTTCTCCAATGTGAAAGGTTTGGAAAGGCTTCAGACAAACCTCTGATGCACTGGACTCAGAGCCTGACTCCACCTAAAACCACGGCCCACCCCGCTCCAGCAGGACTTTTCCAAGCACACAGGGGATCTTGGATGGAGTTTCTCTGCAGCCTGCTCCGTGGGCCTGGGCCGAGCCTCAGTGCAGGGAGGAGGTGAAGCCTTTGATGTGCAGCCTCACCTTTCTGTGCCTTCCCCCTCAGCAGGGACTTGTGAGGAGCCACTAATTGGATTTGAGCTTGGCTCCCCTCCTATGGGCTGCTGAGGACTGTGAAGAGAGGCCACCTGGCCCTGGGGCTGGCGTGAGGCCTAGCCTTTCACCAGGCCACAGGTTTGGGCATGCAAATAACCCAGTGCCCTTGCATCCTGAGAGGTGAGTAACTTGGACATGAGGAGAAGGAAGCCAATGTGCCATGTTGCTCCAAAACCTAGGGTCTTCCAAACAGCCTCTTGTCAGGTAGCACAGAGTAAAGCCAGCAGGAGAAAAGACAGCTAATCCTTCAGCCAGCAGATGAGCTGGGTACACACCTGTAATCCTGGGGAAGTGTGTCTATAAATGTTTCTCTTCTCCTGCTCATGTAGGGGAAGCAAGGAATGCAGGAAGAGAGGCAGGGGAAGAGGGGGAGAGGGAGAGGAAGAGTGAGAGGGAGGGAGGGTAGGAGGGAGGGAGGGAGGAAGAGAGAAAGATTGAGAGAGAGAGAGAAAGAGAGAGAGAGAATGGCTATATACAAGAAACAAAGCACAGATCATATATAACTACAAAATACATTCATTTATTCAACAGCTGTTTACTGAGCATCTAATCTATTCAGGAAACTGTGCTAGGTCTACAGCAGATAGAGGGAAGACAAGAAATAGTTCTTTCCTTCAAAAGTATTGCAGTATAAGATTCTGGATTTCAGTGGGGTTTTAGAGACAGACACAAATCTGGTGGGATTCTGAGTCCACCATCAACTCTGTGGGACCTGAGACAGGCTGTTTTCTCTCTTTGAGCCTCAGTTTCTTTCTCTTGGAGCCGTTCTGAGAATGAAGTGAGGATTTTAGTGTGGGTTAACACTTAGTGGGTCAGAAATGGCAACAGCAGCTGTGGCTGTGGCAGTGACCTGGCAGGGAATGTAACGCACATGCACGGATGTGACTCTGTGCAGCTCCCTAGGGTTACCTGGGAGAGATGTAGACATTTGCCCTCCTGTTCCCACATCGCCTTCTTCTCGCCTCCACATAGCCCTTCTCCCACAGCGTGGTGATGATGGTTCCCATATCGGTCTCTCTTGATGGGCCGTGAGCTTCCTGTGCGCAGAAGCCTGGCCTTCCTCCTATCTTGACCCTTAGCTTCCAACATAGAACTGGCCGGTAGTAAATCCACAAGCACACTCTAACCCAGGTCTCCCAACCCCCACCCAGGCGTGGTTCTTTTTCTCCTAGTATGTTCTATAATTTACTTCTTTGCTACGTTTATCTGTCTCTCCCCTCTACAATGCCAGCGTTGGCAGAGCAGGGATTTTTGTCTTTTTTGTTCACTGGTTTATCTTCACCACCTAGACACATCCTTTGTGCAGATACCTTCCAGTGCCCAACACAGTAGCAACCCAGTAAGTATTTGTTGAATGGATTAGTGGGTACATTTGGGATACTCTGTGAAATTACTGAGCTGGATATAATTATTTGAGGCGGAAAAGGCCATAGAGAAAGAACAGCCTCCCAATACAAAAGCACAGGGTGCCCAGGGGTCAGGCCGACATGGGTGCTGCGGCCCGCTCCTCCGTGACCCAGCTACGGGACTCACTCAAGTTCCTGCACTTCCCGAAGCCTCAGCTAGCCCACCAGTAGAATGAAAAAATAACAGTGTCTACCTGGCAAGATGTTGGGAGAATTAAAAGTAACGATGGGTGTCAGCTGCTTCAGAGAAGCCTGGCCCATAAGTCGGGGTGGCCATGTCAGCTGCGGGTTACCACGATAGCTCAGTGGTGCCACATCACCCCCTGGAAAGCAAGCGTGTCTGTGGTAGCAGCATTATCTCGTCCCTCTTGTGATAACCAGCCTTGCTCTCTGTATCATCTGACTTAGGAGTCAGGGTAGAGTGTCTTCACATCCCCCACCTCTGCAGAACTGTAGTCCGCTGCGTGTATTTAGTCTGCTGTATAGTTCCGCCAGCAATGTGGCTTCCGTCACTCCTGTGCAGTGAAACCCTCTGCTCCTTCGCTGTCCCTGCTCCCAGGCAGCCACCAAAATGCTGCTCCAAGTGCAGGGCAGCAGAAACGTCTTTCTAGGGAATTCACACGCACGGAGGGCTGGGCCTGAGTGCAAATTCTGTGATTTGGATTTTCCACTGTCTAGGTGTGTGTTTACAGTGTGCCCGCTGTGTGCACGGTGGGGCGGCTTGCAGCGTCTTTTCATCCTTGGATCTAGGGCAGCCTGCAGAAGCCCCCAGCCCTCTACCTGGCCTCATCTGGCACTCATTGGTGCCGTCACGACAGTGTGTTTATGTGTAATTTCTGGCTGAGACTTGAAAGTTTAACTACCGATTCTTTCTCTAAACAGCCACTACTGTTATACAAAAAACAGACGATCTCCCTGCTTGGGTGTCAGACCAAAATATCTATTCCCGGCGTACCTTGAGAGAGAAATCAAAGGGGCTTGTTTACTCCCAGTTGAAAACTTCCAAATTCCAAATCCTGCAGGATTGTCTTATTTCACTGTGAGGAAAATGCATGCTGAACAGCTCACGGTAAGCCTAAATGTTTGTTTACTGAGATGGCCCCCCTGGTCAGGAATCAGATATTCTGAAACGCCAGGGCAGGCAGGGGCTGGAGTCCGCCAGCTGGGGATAGGCACTGTGCGGTGAGGGAGGGTCTGGGGCGCCCACCGTGCCCATCCCGCCGTCCTGACCTCCCTGTTTCCTCCCTCTTCTCTCCCTCTTCCCAGGGAAGGTCTGCAGGCAGGGCGGGCTCTGAGAGAAAGTCTCCTTTGTTTCTCTCGCAAATGTTTTCTTTAGAAAGCTGGTTCTCTTCTCTATGTTGTCCCTGGCCCCTCGCAGAACCAGTCATCGGGTTTCAGGACCACGATTTGGACAGCTGCACATGCTAATTTGATCAGGTATCTGATTTGGGGTCCCTGGGAGGCCATGGTGGCTGCCCTGTCCTGTCCTGCAGGCACAGCCCCTGGAGGTATCCGCCCTTCTGCAGACAGCTGTCCATCAAAACATCTCTGGCCTGAATGTGGGAGAATTCCAGTGTGGTCCAGCTTATAACGTAGTCAATGATGCCCCAAGGGAAAAAGGAAGGGAAAGAAGTAGTGACCGCTTGACTTCCATTTTTCTTTTCTGTGGGGTCTACAGAACCTCCATTCTGATATGGTTTTGGGGCTGCGGTGGCTGACAAGGGGCACAATTGTTCCCTGATCGATGCCAACAACAACCTGTAGAAGACCCCCCATGCCACCAGTTTCTTGTAGCTGGTGGGACTGGGCCCTGTTATGCACATCTGAGAACCCTTTCTAGAGCTGATATTCATGTCCAGGGCCACTAATGAATGACCACATAACGAATGACCACAAACCGTGGGGCTTTACAGCAGCAGAATCGGGAGTCTGCACTCGAGATGCGGGTAGGGCTGTGCTCCATCTGAGGGCTCCAGGGGAGGATGCTTCCTGCCTCTTCCAGCTTCCAATGTCGCTGGCTTTCCTTGGGATTCCTTGGCTCCGAGGTGCATTACTGCTGCCTCTGCCGTCTTCACTCTGTGTGTGTCTGTGTCCAAATTTCCCTCTTCCTATGAAGGCACCGGTCCTGTTGGATTAGGGTCCACTCTCACCCCATATGAGCGCTTCTCGACCCAATCATATCTGCAAAGACACTACTTCCAAGTAAGGTCTCCCTCACAAGTGCCCAGGGTTAGGACTTGAGCATAACTATTTCGGTGACACAATTCAACCCTGTACAGAATGTTTACCACAAGGGCCCTTTTCACATTGATGTCTCAGTTTTTTCATCTGCAAAATGGGGATAATAGTCACATCTTCTGACTGGGCTAATGTGGGGACTGAATTGGCTCAGAGATGTTGCGTGTTTAGAGCTGTGTTGGACAGGCATCAAGCACGATGTCAGAGGGCCCTGCTCTTGATCTCATCATCAGCTGCAGGCTTTGGACAGCACAGAGGGAGAGGGTCGGGGGTGGATACAGGCCCTACTCCATCAGAATAAGATCCATACCTGTAGTGTGACCTTCCAGGTCGGTGCCATGTAGCTCCCGGACCTCGCCCTGCACCCTCTAGCTCTACCTCACCGTGTTCGATGGACCTCTGGTCCTCATCGTGCCGCGGGGTGGTGGCTGCTGCCTGGAACCGTTGTCCTCAGTTCTTGGAGCCCATCAGGGTGGGCTTCCCTGTCCTGGCTTTGCTCCCGTGGGCCTCTTGCCCTGGCTGCTGCTGCCGCCCGCTGTTCCCTTCAGCACATGTGCATTCGGTGCCTTTGCGCAGGGCGGAGTTTGCTTGTGCTCTGATCTCAATGCGTCTAGACTGTGAGTCCCACGAGGACAGGAGCTGCATCTGATTTGTTCTTCTCTGCGTGCCCTGGCAGATGGGAGCTCGAAGTAGCAGTCTTGGTACCCGTGCCTATGGATGAGTTTGGACTGCTCCGTCGGTCACCTGAGCCCCTTTCACCAATGGGCGCTGTGTTACAGGGGCAGCCCCCATCCTGGGGGCAGGCCATGAGAGGGGCAGATGGGCAGGAAGGCTTGGCATGACTCTGCTGGCTGTATTTTTCCCTGTTTTATTTGCTTTTACTAAATTTTTTATTTTCAAAAAAATTGAACTTGTAGAAAAATGGTCAAATATTGCAATGGCCTGCTATATTCCTTTGGCTGAGCTCACCTGTGGCTGGCATTACTCTTGTTGCTGAGCTCATCTGCAGCAGGGCTCACCTGCGGCTGGGCTCACCTGTGGCTGGCATTTACTGCACTTGCTCTTTGCTCCTTCTCTGTCACCATCAACATCGTCATTGTCATTGTTTGTTTCTTTATTTTTGGTGAACTCTTTGACAGGAACCTGTGGAGGGTGTGTCCCTCAGCTGTGAACACATCCGTGTTCTCCTGAGGACAAGGACATTCTCCTACATAGCCACAGCACCAGGATGCTCTTAGCTGGTCTTCCTATTCAAACATCACCATTTGTCCCAATGCTGTGCTTTAGGGCAACTTTCGCCTTCCCATCCAGGCTTCAACCTGGAAGCACACCTTGCATTTGGCTATCTCCTTTGTCTTCTTTGATCTGGAACATTCCTCCATCTTTCTTTGTCTTTACTTCATTGGCATTTTGGAAGAGTGTATGGACTTGCATTTTGCAGTTGCGCATCTATTTGAGTTTGTTTGATTGGATTCAACTAAGGTTTTGCATTTTTGGAAAGCTGGTGTTTTTAAAAATGGGGGAACTATTTATTAGGTAAAACATTTTCATCTTTTACAAATTCATAAACTTGGTAACATTGAGCCCCAATTCCCACTTGGCTTGTTATCCACAATGTCCCCCTCCCAGCCCCCTGACCCAGGGCTATGAGTGTGTGAGCCCTAACGTCATGGTGGGAGGGAGCCCTGGAGGGGGACCGGAGGCTGGTGTCCTGGGCAGGGCCCCCTCCTAACTCCCCAAGTGGCTCTGGGCATGCCCCTCACTTCTGTGGGCCTCAGAGAACAGTGAGAAAAAATTTGATGAGAGTACATCTCTCCAGTGGCAGAGCCCAGAAAATATGGTCCTTTCACTCAAAATCCATAGAAGTCTATAAATAGATGCTCCCACTGCCAGAGAGAGGGGTGTTGCAAAGAAAGATGACACCTATGAACATGAGCAGCTGGGAGGTTGCGAGGATTTGTGCAGTCACAGGAGGCATGGATGATAACATGATAATGCTGAGAAGTGGTCTGTCACTCATCCAGGAATGGCTTATCAGCCACATTGATCTTTCTCAAGAACTTGGAGACTGACAGCTCCCTGCAATGAGAGTATCAGTCCCAAAGACAAGGACGGTTGTGCCCATGTGGGTCATGGAGGGTCTTGGCTAGGACAAGCCCCACCCCAACCATGCTTTGCTAGAACCTACCTACCCGCAATCAGAGCTGAAACTTCCCGAGTTTAGATGTGGTCAGGCTCTGTGCTGAGCAGTCAGCTGGTGTGATGTTCATCCATTTTGAATACATACATGAATGACTGCATACTTGTAAAGCAGCTGGTTCCTTAACTAACTCTTTGGCTCACTCTCCAGATAAATGTTTCTTAACCTTCTTAAACAGATATCCCCTTTGAGAAATGCAGAAACACATCCCATTTTATATGTGATTCATACATCCACTCCCCCGAAGGGCTATGGAGAATACGTCCTCACTAACCATTGTGATCCCACTTAAAAATCTCCACCTGCCAAAAACAGTATGTTACTGTGTTTTCAAGTTTTACAGAGAAAAGTTATTTTCCCATACATTATATAATATCATAAAATGGAATGTTTGAAACTTCTTAGATTTTAAATCTAACTGGATTGCTATCCATCCTACATCTCTACTCTAGAGGTTCAATTGCCCATTCTGAAGGTGGTGGAGTGCTTGGCCCCTCCCCAGTGAGCACCTCAGGCCTAAAGCTTTAGGATAGGGAACCCACCCACCACCTCCTAAAGCATTAGGATGGGGGAACCCACCTATGGCCTCCTAAAGCATTAGGATGGGGAACCCACCCACGGCCTCCTAAAGCATTAGGATGGGGGAACCCACCCACGGCCTCCTAAAGCATTAGGATAGGGAACCCACCCACGGCCTCCTAAAGCATTAGGATGGGGAACCCGCCCACGGCCTCCTAAAGCGTTAGGATGGGGGAACCCGCCCACGGCCTCCTAAAGCATTAGGATGGGGAACCCGCCCATGGCCTCCTAAAGCTTTAGGATGGGGGACCCACCCACGGCCTCCTAAAGCGTTAGGATGGGGGACCCACCCACAGCCTCCTAAAGCGTTAGGATGGGGGAACCCACCCATGGCCTCCTAAAGCGTTAGGATGGGGGACCCGCCCACGGCCTCCTAAAGTGTTAGGATGGGGGACCTGCCCACGGCCTCCTTGTGCAGGTGCCTGACTTTGGTGCACCACTGAACCTTGCAGTCACTGTTCCGGGATCTTCCCCAGGAAGCTGGGCTCTAGGGCGAAAAGAGCTGGTTTACTCATGGGAACCCGCCTCAGGGATCGGTACGCAGCCCCAGTGCCACCACTCTGCACCCCATGCCTCTCCCACGTAGAATAAATGCCAAGCCATGGAAAGGGAAAACAGAAAACAGGGACAGCCAGCCACCGAAAATGCTCAAACTGCAAATGAAATAAATCATGCATGTTCTCAAAATATAACAGAAAAAGGCGTTTGGGGTGAACTGGGCTGTTTATCTCCATCCCTTCTGTGTGTTTGGTGATACAGATCTTACTTGGAAACTTTCACAGAGATTAGGACACATTTTCCAGTTCACAATGACAGATATTAGAAAATCGTTAGCTGACTTGGCTACGAGACAGCACAGGAAGGGTTTCCTCTTCATTTTTAGCCGTAGTAATAATAGCATCAGACAATTTGAGAAAAGATCAAATGGAATAGCTGATTCGAATTATCCAATGTAATGGTCCAATGTGCTAAATTAACTGTGAAATCTTCTAATTTTATTCAGGCATGTAAATAACATTTCTGTGCCTAAGTACATCCAAAGCCATGTTTTCAGCTAGTTTTCAATAGGCATTTAGCCTATGTTCAGAGAGGCCCACATTACTAGGGTTCAGAACCCGGGCTCTGGGACCAGATGCTTGGGTTCAAATCCTGCCTCTGCCACTTCCTGCCTGGGTCACTCTAGCAACTTCCTCTCTCTGTGCCTCCGTCTGCTTCTTGGAACAAAGGGAGTAAGGATCATAGATGCCCTCACTGTGCATGGGAGGCTCTGTGGGATTTTGATTTTCACAAAATCGCTTAGTTTCCAACACATGGAAAGTACTTAGTAGAACCTAGAGACGATGGGGAGGAGGAGGATGTTATTTCCTTAATGTATGCTGAGCTCTTTGCACCCATAGGTGCCATGCAAGTGTGAAACACACACGGGTTCAATTAATTCTCCCAGAATCATTGTTGTTCCTATCTTTTGATCAGAATAGATGAGGTCTAGGGAAGTTAGGATACTGGAGAGGGGTTGGACACAGGCTTGTTGGGATCGACTAAGGCCTCTCATGGCCAGTGTTGGGATAGAGATGGACAGGATGTGACCCCTGACTCTAGGGGCCCATGATACCCCCAACAGGCAGGAGGGTACAGATGATCATAAGACAACGTTCTAGTGCTGGCATCTGGGATAGCAGGCATCATCATTTGAACCCACAGATACCCTGTCCCATGGTGGGAGCAGACACTCTCACATTCATGCAATTAAAGATGCTTTAATTGGCCTATTGGTTGGTTCCAGGCATGAGAGTCATCATAGAGCCTGTGAACTGGGTCCAGAAATTAGTCACCAACTCACCTGTTGGCTGGGCCCAGGTAGGAGAGTCACATCTCCAACTTTTGACTGCGTTCAGGCGTGAGATTCAGAACCTCACCAGTGGGATGTGTCCACACGTGAGGGTGACCATCTCCACATGTCTGTGCCCTAACTTAAGTTTATCTACTAATGACTACTTAATTTGCCAATGAGAAGACCAGGTTTCAGTTATCATTTCCAGTCTCAGGTAAAGCTTTGCTTGTTTTTTAACTCAATTTCTTCTTTTAATTGACACAATAATTGTACTCATTTATGCTTAAGTGAGGTTATTGTCCTCAACAATAGCTGTTAACACAATTTACATCATAAGTCTTTAGTCATTAGTCTTATGATGCTCTTTGATTATAATGAATGTCCCTAATAACATCAAGTGGTTTTGCATCATGTATTTAACATCTATCTATCTATCTATCTATCTATCTATCTATCTATCTATCTATCTATCTATCTATCTATCTATCTATCTATCTATCTATCTATCTATCTATCTATCTATCTTCTATCATCTATCTCTATTGTCTATCTCTATCATGTATGTATCCATCTCTATCATTTGTCTATCTCTGTTATCTGTTTCTATCTGTCTCTCCATCCATCCATCCATCCATCCATCCCCAGCCTCCTGCAAAAGATTAGCAGACACTTGTTAAATAAACAAATAAATAGATAGAAAACCCCGATCCACAAAGGCACCCTCAATATTTGATTGGTCTTTGACAATGGAGACTTTCAGATACACCCAGGGATTATAGAATCAAATGGTGAAATTGGTTTCATTTATTTACTGGGGAAATAAGCCATGGTTGTTATATCAATGAATCATCAGGGCTGGCTCTGAAAGACTATTTTAAAATCCAAGCCTGCTTCTGAAGATAAAGGTTTGCTGTCCCTAAAGATGCTCAAAGACAGGAGTCACGTATAAATGTCTTTAAAGAGGAAAAAAGCAGGCAGTGTTCAAAGACCCTTTCTAGAAGCATGTTGGGCTAGATTCCCTCTAAAGGGCAAATGTTTTAGCAATAACGATAATGCTTTTTTTAAAACCTAGTATTTGTTGGGATGTATTGCTCATATTTGGGCCACCATGACTCACACATATCACCTGCAGCCTTCACAACAATCCGGCCAAATTAGCATTATTATTTCCGTTCTATGGGGAAGAATGTGGGTTGAGAGGGTTCAAAGTTTGCCTCGAATCCAACAGCCATTAAGTCCTAGAGTCAAGATGAGAAGCCAGGTATGCAGCCTCTGAAACCTGGGCAATGTTTAATCTACTCTTGCATCTGTGGTCCTATTTGATGTTTGTTCTGATGGGTGAGTCAGACTTGGGTGGTGGAAAAGGGCTGGAGAGAGCATTGCAGTTGGAGGAGTCCTATGTGTAGATAAAAGGAAACAGGAGGCCCCTGGGGCATCTGCAAGAACTCGGGGTGGCTGGAGGATTGGGGCAGGAAAGGCGAAGGGTGTGAAGGGTGTGAAGATGCCAAGACAAGGAGCTGGGGAGTCAAGCAGGGCCTAGAGGTGCTCTGCCCTGGCTGCAGTTTACACTCTCCTTTGGGAGTCGCAGGAGATCCATGACTCCACACTGCATGGAGTGGGACCCCCCCACCGCAGATAAAATTCTGTGTTTTTTCAAAGCCCCCCACAAGGGAGTTCTAATGAGTCGCTGGGATTGTAAAGCTGCTGGGGTGGACCGTGAAGGGCCACGTTGGCCATGATTATAAGGATTTGGTCTATTTCAATATACACTCTCTTGTACAATGTCATACCCGGGGGAGGGATTTCCTTTGTCTTGTACCTGGAGGTACAGGGCGAGTGGGTGCCACACAGGGTAGAGGCCGGGTGGAGGACCAGGGGACTGACTGACATTTGACAATGTCTTCATGGTCAACCTGAGACACAGCATAAACAAACTGTAAAATTTTTCTTCTTCTTTGCCTGGGGGCCCTTGGCTGACATGGAACTGTCAGCCTCTCAGAAAGCAGCTATCTGCTCTAGAAAGGCCATGGGAATGCAGAGGCCCCCACTGCTGCAGGGGCCACCCTGCAATAGCGTCAACAGCATAGCAGCCCGGCTCTCAGAGCCACCTGGTCAACCTGCAGTTCCCCAGGGAGACTTGGCTCTGACCTGAAGCCTGAGCGGCGTCTGGTTAGAGCTGCAGTCATGTTCTTCATGGATTTCCCAGGGAGGTAACGAGCAACAGGCCAGGGAACATCCCGTGTTTGCAAGGCAGGTGGTTTTGAGACTGTCTTCTTTTCAGTCTTCCCTGACCCCAAAGAGGTACATCCCACTGAAAACGCTGTCCCCAGAGGTTAATTCCCTTAGCAAAAGAAACCGTTTTCTCTGGGAAGAGGCTTTTTACAACAAGTTTAGGTGGTTGAATATCCCTTTAAAACAAAGTTCACTGTCACTTTGCCCTGGACTTTTGGGGAAGCAAACCATTCCCAAAATATAAATCTGGTCACTAAATATTGACGATAATGAAATTAAGGAAGCCCTCCAGTATCATTTCTATACTTCCCATAGTAACCCCTGACATTCTAAACATTAACATTCAGTGCTCATCTGATTGCAGTGAAATTAGAGCATTCACCGACTCTTGGTAGCCTGGTAAATTTCACAAACATGAGTGTAAAGCATTGCAAAAAATGTTTGTTCTCTTCAGGCGACTGATTCTATTCCTAAGATTTTATACAGAGGAGAGGTGGTATTAGAAGTTAAAAATCAAATGTACAAAGATAGATGTTCACTGCCAGGCAATCTAATTGCCAATATCTGGAAATATCTAAATGTTCTGGAATGGGGAGGGCTGACTTCTTAAAGGCAAAGATTACAGGCGTGAGCCACCGCGCCCTGCCAAAGGCAAAGACAGTAAACACTTCTGGCTTTGCAGACCACATACAGGCAGTGCCTGTCACAGCTCCCCAGCTCTGCCGGTGTAACACAAACGCAGCCACAGACAGTAAGGAAGCAAGGAGAGTGCCTGTGTTCCAATAAAACTTTATTTACAAAAACAGGCAGCAGGCAAGATTTGGCCCATAGACCCCTGTTCTATAATGAAGAACATAATTCTCAAATTTTGAAAGAGCAAAATATGATTCAACATTTAGCAGCCAATTTAAGATCCTATAGAAACTTGGAAAAATGTAAAGGATGCAATGTTAAAATTTAAAAGCCAGTCAAAGATGTACAATTGCAATTATGAAAAGTATGTATACAAATAGAAAATGGCTGAACGAGAATGTACAAATGAGAGTGAAATAAAGATAGCAGGATGATGGGTGTGCCGATACTTTGAAGTTTGCCATGAAAGCCATTTACACTTCAGACTTTTGCACAATGCTTCAGGCAATAAACCAACATTGGAGGTGAAGAGGACCCCATGGTGCTGGCCTGAGGCCAGATTGCCTTTGCTGTAGCGTCCTCATCCACTGCACCCCAAGACCGTATGTTCCTTCACTCAGTTGTTCATTACTTTAAAACTGGTTTATTAATGAATGGTTGAACATTTGTTCCATGCCAGTTGCAGTGGGAAGTGATGGAGAGACGTTATATATTTCTTTTTGTGTTGTTGTTTTGAGACGGAGTCTCACTCTGTCGCCCAGGCTGGAGTGCAGTGGTGCGATCTTGGCTCACTGCAGCCTCCGCCTCCCGGGTTCAAGCTATTCTCCTGCCTCAGCTTCCCAAGTAGCTGGGATTACAGGTGCCTGCCACCACGCCCAGCTAATTTTTGTATTTTTAGTAAAGACGGGGTTTCACCATCTTGGCCAGGCTGGTCTTGAACTCCTGATCTCGTGATTCACCCACCTGGCTTCCCAAAATGCTGGGATTACAGAGACGTTATATATTTCCAAACATCATATTGTATACCATAAATACATATGCTATGTTTTTTTCTTTTTTCTTTTTTTGAGACAGAGTCTCACTCTGTCTCCCAGGCTGGAGTGCAGTGGCATGATCTCAGCTCACTGCAATCTCCACCTCCCAGGGTCAAGTGGTTCTCCCATCTCGGCCTCCCGAGTAGTTGGGATTACAGGCATCCACCACCACGCCCCACTAGCTTTTGTATTTTTAGTAGAGATGGGGTTTCGCCACGTTGGCCAGGCTGGTCTTGAACTCCTGACCTCAGGTGATCCGCCCACCTTGGCCTCCCAAAGTGCTGGAATTACAGGCGTGAGCCACCACACCCAGCCTACATAATGCTTTTTGCCAATTAAAAATGAGCCAGGCATGAAAATAAATAACTAAACAAACCCTGCTAACACTTTCTGATTGTGACACATGCTGGGAACAAGATGAACTGGAGCAATGGGGCAGAGAGAGGAAGACCTTAATCAGGGTCATGAGGGAAGATCTGGGGAGGCAGAGACAAGGCCAGTGTGGCTGGAGCCTGGAGAGGAGGGTGGGTGAGGCTGGCGGTGGAGTCGGGGGAGGCAGGGCCCTGGCATCAGCACCGCTGCATGGAAACATCCCACAAGGGATCCATTGTGAGCCCCTAAAAAGAATCAGGTGAAATTAATTTTAGTAAAAATGCATTTTATGCAACCCAGTGTATCAGTATATCATACCAATATGTAATCAATGTAAATATTATTCATATGATACCTTCCATTCTTTTCTTTCTCTGCCTTTGAAATCTGGTGTCCAGCATGTATTTTATGCTCCAGTATCTTTATTTCAAGTGCTCAGAAGCTGTGTGCGGCCTGAGGTGCTGTCCTGGACAGTGCGGCGCCCAGATCCCTGGGGCTTTGGTGTCTGGGAAGTCCTCGTGAGACGAGGAGGCTCTTTTCTTGGGAGAGGATAGCTGTTCGTTGTTCACATATGTACTAACCTCTGCGAAGTGCACACTTGGGGTAAAGACAGTTGAGACAGGCCCTTCCTTGGCGGATCTGACAGTCCAGAGTCTGAGAAGGGCATCGAGGGTGAAGTCACTGGGTGTCTGGAGGAGGGAGAACTGGGGATACTAAGTGGGGTGAGGGCAAAGAAAAAGACCTGGGAGGGGCGAAGGGAGGGCAGGCACTCACATTTCCTTGTTTATTTCATCCAGACTAGGGTGTTTTCTTCCTCTTTTCTACAGAGGAAACTGAGTCACAGTGGGTCGGGCTAAGTTGCTCAGTGCTGGGCAGCTAATAAGCGGCAGAGCTCCGGGAAGCTCTGGGGACTCCCAGAGGGTTGTGGAGAATCCTGGAAGTTTTGAGAAGATTTGCCCATGGGCAGCTGTCCGGGAGGCCCCCTGGGCCTGCTGGCATTCCCAGTAATGCCTCATTTGGCAACCCCACATTCCTGGGGGCAAGATTCCAAGAGAATGGGATGGAACAGTAAGGTTGCAGTGGCTCAGCTGCTCCTGGCTGTAAATAATAAAATGCCTGAGTGAGAGTGGTGTAGCAATGATGGCCTTGAGTGGCTGCACAAAAGTCTGCAAGGCAGGTGGATTCTGCCGGCAGGGGGATTCCAGGTGTGGCTCGGCAGCGTCATCGGGAGGCGGCACCTCCTGCCTTCCGGTTCCCTGGCCTCTGCGTGGGCTGACTTTAACCTTATGAAATGGGGCCTCCAACGCCAGGCCCCGCCTTCTCACACGGTAAGACCCAAAGACAGGGTTGCAGGGGGACTCTTGTCCCAGGAATCCCTTCACTGGGGAGAAAACGCTTTCCCAGAAGAAGCTCTCTCCCAGACACCCCTTGTGGAGCTCCCCTTGAGTTCAGAACTGGATCCATGGGGCCATTCTTAGCTGCAAGGCATGTTGGGAAAATGAGTGCCTCTAGCAAATGTCAGTGCCTGTTATGGGATGTGGATTGTGTCAATGAGGAAGGAAGCTGATAACTAGCAGGAGAGCTGTGCCTCGCAGTATGGCTGCCACAGTTTCACATCCACAGTTTCAACCAACCTCAGATTGAAAATACTCCAAAATCAAACCCAATACAAGTAACAGTGCAACAATAAAAATAATACAAACAAAAATACAGTATAACAACTATGCACCTACCATTTACATTGTATTAGGTATTATAAGTAACTTACAGATGATTTGAAGTATATGGGAAGCTGTGCATTGGTTATATGCAAACACTATGCCGTACTACACAGGGACTTGAGCATCTGCAGATTCTGGTATCTGAGGGGGACCTGGGATCAATTATTCCTAGGATAAGGAATGGACTCCTCCCATATTCATCACAAACTTACCGCCTTGGGAGTCATCTTGTAACAGTCATCTGTGTGATATACAAGTTTCCCAACTAGACTGAGGGGTTGCCTCGTCCATCTCCATATCTTCAGGTAGAGCACAGTGCTGGACAGATAGTAGGTTTTGAACAAATGGATAAATGGATGAGTGATTCAGAGTATCCCAGGATTAAACTGCAGACTCATCTCCTCCTGGCTTCAGCCCAACTCCCCAGCTGCCACGTGGGTCTGCCTGGACTCTCTGGCAGCTAGGAGCAGGGGTGGAGGATTTTGCTTAGGCATGAGTTATTTCCAGGAGCCTGCCAGGAGCCAGGTCCCACTTAGGTGCTGGGGATGGTGAGTGGGACACATGAGGACCCCCGTTAGATAGTCAATGAATCATGCAAATGAAGGAGACACCTGTGGTGTTGGGGGGCAAGTCACCAGCCAGGCCAGGTGGTTAGGGGCACTTCCCCGGGGAGGTGACAGTGAGTTGGCACTGGAGGAAGAGGAAGCTGATGGGTGAGGAGGGGAGAGCAAAGGCCGGCAGAGCTTTCCAGGTGGAGGGAGAGCACGTGATGTCAACACTCTAGGGCAGGAAGGGAACTAGAGAAAGTGCCGTGTGTCTGTGGCCCCTGGAGGTAGGGGCACCTGGTAGCCCTGGATGAGGCTCAGGTGGGCTGCAGATCTGGAGGGAAGGTGACGTGGGAAGCCCACCTGTGCCCAATTGGGACAAGCCAACCCTAAATTAGGGTGGTGAAGAGTTATGATCAACAATAGCCCCCAGCTGTTGGGAGAGGGGTTCCCTAGAAGAGGTGAACCCCACAGCTGCCCCCCCACTGCCTCCCTGCCATCTCCCCACCCCTCTATTCTCCAGCCCTTTCTTTACGAAGGGTCCTTGTCTTAGAGCTGGCCTCTTCCCCACTTGTGCCTGAGGGCAGATGTCGGCCGGGCACCATCTAACCTTCCAGGAGGGCACTTCAGTGGCTGAGCCAGTCTTGCCTGGGTCTTGGGACAGCCTGAGATTTATGTCCAAGATCTGTGAGCTTAAAACTCCTCATGTTCGCCCTGCGGATGTTTCACGTGCAATTTGGGAATTTGGGAACGCTCAAAATAGCATTTGCCCATAAAATCGCCTGAAATGCAGTCCAAATGTGTCTGTAAAAAGTAACCAAATAGCTATTTATTGTTATTAGTTCACGTTCTTTGAGCTCCCACATGGGGCTGGGCGTTGATTTAATTGGGTGCCAGATGAGTTTGGGGGTGACCTCAGATGTCGACATGGACACATTGGGCTCTGTTGTGCAGAGAGAAGCTGGCAGTCAGCAGATTCTCCCCGCTGGCTCTGACATCTGAGCAGGACACATGTGGAAAGCCCCATTGGCCTTCTCAAGACATTCTCCTTAAGGTAAATTCCTAAAAACCCCAGCAAGAGTCCAAGCCTGCTCATACAGATGCCAAAATCTAGAAAAAAGGAGCAGGCTAGAAGATGATGATATTATAATTAGGCAACCCCCTTCCAAAAGAGCCCATAGCAATCCATTGCTTCTATTCTTACGTTGGTAAAGTGCACCTCACATACAAGTCACCATTTTAATCATTTCGAAGTGTGTAATGCAGTGGCATTTAGTACATTCACAACGCAGGGCAACCATCACCGCCATCTCCCGACCATGTTTACCGCCTGCAGGGGAAACCCTGCACCCGTTCACAGTCCCTCCCCATGGCCCCTCACCCCAGCCCCTGTCAACAGCGTGTCCACCCCCTGTCTCTATGGATTTGCCTTTTCTGGACATTTCATGGAAGTGGAATCATGTGCTGTGCGGCCTTTTGTGTCCAGTGAACACGTGAAAAGATGCTCACCGTCACTAGTTATTGGGGAAAATGCAAATCAAAACCACAAGGAGATGCCACCTCACACCACCCAGGATGGCTGTCATCGGGAATGGAAAATCACCAGCGCTGGAGAGGATGTGGGGGAACCAGAGCCCAGGTTCACAGCTGGTGAGGGCCAAATGGTGCCACCGCTGTGGACAGCCACCACTTCCTAACAATCACTTACGACTTAGCCGCTGGCTGGCCTCGCTCAGGCTGAAGGAGGAGGAGCCAGTGGGGGTTTTGTGCCTGTTGGAGCCACAGACCTCCCGTGTAGTAGCCATGTGACCTTCAGGAATTCACTTGACCTCTGTGTCTTTGTTCTTCATCTTTTACCTCCCAAGATCCTGTGAGGCCAAAATAAATCACATGTATGGCTGGCGAGGGCCTCCCCATGTGTCCCCTGCTGCTGTCTGGCCTGGTTCCTTCCTGAGTCTCTCCCTCGTGCACCATTCGCCCCCCACCAGCCACAGGGCTGGGGCTCAGTGCCTCACACAGGCAGTTCCTGCCCCGGGGCCTTTGCACTTGCTGGAGCCACCTAGAATGTGCCCTCCCTCACCTCCTTCACACTTGTATTCAAACGCCGCCTTTCAGTGACACCTGCCCTGAGTGCCCTACTGAAAGTTACAACCCCTTCCCTACCCCTGGGCACTCCTGCCACTTAACTCCTGTCACTTACAGCATAATAATTGACTTTCACTTTTCAGCTTTATGAACTCACTTTCTTACCAACAGAATATGAGCACCACAAGGGCTGAGTCGTGTCGGTCTGTTTAGCATCAGCTCCTGAGCTGAGGCCAGCGCAGGGGAGCCGTTCAAAAGATGCTGTTGGGTGGATGGGCAGGCTGTTGGCTCCACATGATGTAGGCATCTTGAATGACACATGTGTGCGAGGCAGGTTTCCTTGCACAGACGGAGGTCAGGGTCTCCCTCACGACATCCTTGTCTCCCTCCCTGCACGTGGCCCAGCACACCTGCGTTGTGAGGGGTGCACAAGAAGAGAGGCCGGCTGGTGTGGGATGAGTTCGGCTCTTGCTGGCAAGCAGCACAGACACCCTGCTTCTGGCTCAGGTGACAGTTGGGGAATTTATAAGGATACAGGGATGGAGCTGAATCTCGGAGAAGGATGGGACAAGGCGCCAGGAAGGTGCAGGAATTCTGTCTCTTTTCCTCCCACTGTCCCTCCCTTCTCTTTTTCCTCTCTGTGTTTCTCTCTCTCCTCTTTCTCCTTTCTCTCTCAGTCTCTCTTCTCTCAGTCTCCTCTTGCTTTTCTTCATGGTTCCTCTCCCCTCCACCCATGTCATCTGTGTCTGGGAAACATTGTCCCAGCAGTGTGCATATCTAGCAACCTAACACAGCTTGCATTCTCTCTCCGTCCCAAGTCCAAGTTCCCTGGAGGGCGGATGCTGATCTCCATTTGGGTCAGGCTGCTCCCTCGAGCCCATCAGCTGCGTGTGAGGGTGTCAGGCACACTGTAGAAGAAGGCGTTAGGGTGGGAGTTGGGGGACAGAGGGGTGAGCCTGGCAGTTAGGGAACTCCGTCGTGAGCCGGGAAGCCTTTGCCAAAGCTGCTCACCACGCGAAGTTAAAGGGGACACAGTCCGCACATTCCCATTTCCTCATTTGTCCACTTGTCCATCACATACCTCTTGGGCTCCTACCTCGTGCCGAGAACAGTGAGTGGCTACTCATTGTTGTAGGGTCTGGGTCTACATCGGTGGATGAAATATATGGACACTCCTCCCTTTGCTAAACTTGTAACCAAGTAGAGGAAAGGCTGCGTAAAGAAGTAAACCCATGACTGAACAGTCCTTAGTGCTTGGAGAAGCTCAGCAAGGTGAGATGGCCGTGAGGGCAGCAGGGCAGCTATGGCTTGGCCCAGGCAGGTGGGGAAGGCCTCTCTGAGGACCTGAGTGAAAGGGATGAGGCGGACCACACTGTGCAAAGGCCCTGTGGCAGGTGCACGTGTGTGTCTGAAGACAGGAACTTGCCCGGCGGGCCTGGGATGAAGGAAACTCCTGAGTCCAGCAGGCCGTGCACAGGCAGGAGAGCCCGTCCACCCTCAGGCCTTTCCAAAGGTGTCAGGCCATCCCCACGCTCTTTGTTGTTGCCATGAAAACATCTCAAGAGAACACTGGGGCTCCTCCGGGGAGACGAGACTGGGATGGAACCTGCAATCGGGAGCCGCGTTGCTTGGATTGGATTCTCAGGGAAGCTACTCACTGCCTCTGAGACTCTGACCTGCTGCTCGGCCTCTTGGGCTTCGGCTTCCCCATCTGTAGGATGGCACTAAGAGCTGCCCCCCATGGCCGTGAGTGTCCCATGAAATCTCACCCAGGACCTCACAGGTGCCCAGTGGTCACGTCCCGCTTCAGGGCAGCGTGTGTGCATCTCCGGGCATCGCTCGGGAAGGTAAACAGCTGCAGGAAACATAAGGCTGCAATTGTGCACCCGCTGACGGCAAAGATTACAGAGCTCGTTTTTCAGGGATCTGTGATGACAGTTGCGGCCCAGGGTCTGGGGAGCCTCGGCCAGCTTCCTACCCGCTGCTCCAGCCTCCTCGCCGACCGTGCGGGAGCTCGGGGTGAAGAATGAGGGCCGTGCCTGGCGGTGCTCTGTGTGCCTGTCGGACAGATGGAGGCTGGCTCAGAACGAGTGACTTTCAGGCGGCTGCAAGG
The DNA here is from genome assembly GCF_009828535.3 of Hylobates moloch. Taxonomy (NCBI): domain Eukaryota; kingdom Metazoa; phylum Chordata; class Mammalia; order Primates; family Hylobatidae; genus Hylobates; species Hylobates moloch. Next base: position 3,203,821 of record NW_026652281.1, read on the forward strand.
GGGACAGGCTGTCTCGCTTGTCAACCTCCTTCGCTGTGTCCTAAGCAGGAGGCAGGAATTCTTGACAGGAAAAGCTGAAAGATAGGTCCCCACTGGACCATACAGATAATCTGCTGGGGGCCTCTAAACCCCAGGAAAGGCCAGGGCCTGCCAGAGGCTTCACCCTGAGGGTCCCAGGGGCCCTGTCAATCACAGCCATTGCAGGAGCAGTGGGGACGGGTCAGGCCGGCGTTTAAGAAAGCCCGGTATTGTTTTTAAAGGTTAACCCGTTTGCATCTTGGGTTTCATCGGGAAGTCTGTGTGGTCACACCGGCCAATTTAGCATTTGTTGGGAGCTGGGTGAGACGGGCCATGAGGAACAGCCCCCTGGGGGCCCTTAGGTAGTTCTGTGGTCATGACTTATGGGGAACGCAGGCGGGGAAAGGGCACATTTTTATCCCATATTTGGTGACGCGGTGGGCTTCAAGTCTTCTTTCTCTCTCATTTGTCAGGATCTTAATGAGAAACCCCAAAAGGATTTGGAGATTTCCCTTTCCCAAGGACAGGAAATAAATGGGAACGTTCTAGAAATTAGGGGAAAACCCATTGCAAGTTAAGACAGTAGAGTCTTTGTTGTCTACCTGTGTGTGAGTGTGAGAGAGAGTGTGAGAGAGACAGAGACAGGGAGAGATGGGCACAGAGACGAGACAGGGAGAGAGACAGAGAGAGAGAGAGACCAGAGACAGACAGAGAAACCAGGAGAAAACAGAGACAGAAAAACAGAGAGAGAGACAGAGACAGGGAGAGATGGACACAGAGAGAGAGAGACCGAGACAGGGAGAGATGGATACAGAGAGAGAGAAACAGAGACAGGGAGAGATGGACCCAGAGAGAGAAAGACAGAGAGAGACAGAGACACACAGAGAGACGGAGAGAGACAGAGAAACAGAGAGAGTGATACAGACCAGAGAGAGCCAGAGCCACAGCCAGAGCGAGCGAGTGCCCCCGTCTTTGGGACGTGCTCTCTGGCATTGAGGCCGGGACTGTTTTGCGAAGGTTCATCTTTTGCATGTTCTGGACCCCAGTCATGACAATGATTCATTCTATGACATTCTCAGCTTTGAATAGACAGTTTGTCCCTCTCTTGTCAGGCATTTGGACACCAGGGGAAGCAAAGTTTCGCAAGCACGTGTAAATGTATATTAAACCATAACTACACTGAGAAATAAACAGAGGCTCGTGCGCCATAAATACTACAATCTGTTTCTTCCATGTGACGTATCTGGGGTAAAAAGAAGAAGAAGAAGAAAAAGGAGAAATGCTGAGATGCTGAAGATAAAACGGAAGTGAGTCTGACCTGAGCGAACTGCTTTACTGTCCTTTGGAGTTTCTTGAAAATAAAATGTATTCATTTAAAGTGTAATGGGCTTTTCCTTAACCGAAACTTCTGGCCATTGATTTGTGTAAAGAAAAGCCCTGCACAGGCTCAACTGAGAAATAAAAGTTGTTTCAGAGTCATAAGTCTTCTGAGTAAAATCATGTTGTTGTAACTTTTTCCCTGTCCATGTAACATTCCACATTGTCGTCAAGTGATTCCCCAGGGAGTGCAGCGCTCAGCTTCCCAGACACCTGCCCTGGGTGACAGAGGCACCAGCTCCCAGGTTAGACTGGCATCTGGCAGCTCTGAGCTGCAGCCCTGGCCTGTCACTGCCACGGGCCAACGGGCCTTGGCTGAGTTACTTAACGTCGCTAAGCCTCGAGGTTCTGAGCTGTGAAGTGGGCATGCAGCTCCTCTTCCGTTCCACACAAGATTGACATGCACTGCATACTGATACTGTGGCTACGTCTGTACATACTGTACAACTCACCCATTTAATGTGTACAGTTCAGTGGTTTTTTTTTTTTTTGAGATGGAGTCTCGCTCTGTCGCCCAGGCTGGAGTGCAGTGGCGCAATCTCGGCTCACTGCAAGCTCCGCCTCCCGGGTTCATGCCATTCTCCCGCCTCAGCCTCAGTTCAGTGGTTTCTAGCATAATTTTGGGTAGGCAACCATCACCACAGTCAGCTTTAGAACGCTTTCTTTTTTTTTAAATTTTATTTTAGAGCTGAGGGCTCACTCTGTCACCAAGGCCAGTATCCAACTCCTAGGCTCAAGCAATCCTTCTGCCTCGGCCTTGCAGAGTGCTGGGATTACAGGCGTGAGCCTCTGTGCCCAGCCAGCCTGAGAACATTTTCATCACCCTAAGCAGAAACCCTGTACCCATCAGTAGTCAGCTCTATTCCTCTTTCCTCCAGCCCCTGTCAACCACGAGTCTACTTTCTGTCTCTACGGATTTGTGTTTTCTGAACATTTCATAGAAATGGAAGCATATGAAGTGTCATCTAATCTTTTCTATATATGACCATAGAATATTGGGTCCTTTGTGACCGGACTCTGTAGCTCAGCATCACAGCCTACAGGCTCATCGCTGTTGCAGCATGTGCTGCTGTTTCCCTCCTTTTTATGGCCAAATAATATTCCATTGTATGGACAGACCACGTCGTGTGTATCCATTCATCTTGAGGGACATTTGGGTTGTTTTCACCTTTAAGCTATTATGAATAATGCTACTGTGGACATTTGTGTTTAAGTGTTTGTGTGGACATATGTTTTCATTTCTCTTGGGGATATCCCTTGCAGTGGAATTGCTGGGTCATAGGGTAACTAGGTTGAAGTGTTTGAGGAACCATCAGACTGTTATTCACAGCAGCTGCACCATCTTGCATCCCCATGAGATTCCTTCTTAACCTTGACCAAAGAAGCCCTCATGAGGTGGGGAGAGAGTCATTGTTCTCTGATGTGGTCTTAAAAGCGCCTATAGACCTGGCCTCTAGGGAAGAAGAAAACATCAAACATGACCACTGTCCCTCTGTTTGGCAATTTCATTTTTTCCTAAGAGGGAATGTTATTTCGCTTGGGAGTCATTCAGTTTCAGATGATAGAAAACAAGCCCTGAATTGGTTTCTGAAGTAAAACAAATTATTACCTTATGTAACTGGACAGTTTGGAGGTTCTGATTTCAGGCAAGGCTTGATCCAGGGGTTCTAAGGAGCCACACAACATAATTGCTGAGTCTCCTCACTCTGCCTTCCAGGGTATGGGCTTCTTCCTCAGCCTCTGCTGGGTGTCCCATAGTTCCAGACTCTTCTCTTAGGGTTTCAGCAATTCTACTGCTGAAATCCTCATGGTGTACAATTGGGGTGGGGTGGGAGTGGGAATGGGTGGTGGAGAGGAAGAGAAACAGAAAGGGAGAGATAGGGATGGGATAAGGTAGAAAGGAGAGCAGGGTGGAGATTATTTCTGTGTATCTCTTCAAGTCCTGCCTCTGCCTCAGCACCACAGCTGGGAAGATGCTGATCCGATTAAGTCAAAAGGGCTCCATATTAAATAGGGCCACTCTGTTGATCTCATTTTAACTTGATCACCTCTGCAAAGACTGTTGTCAAATTGGATCACATTCTGAGGACCCAGAGTCAGGATACCATCATATCTTTTTGAGGGGACATAATTCACCCCACAACAGAGAGGAGGAATCTTCTATGGGTGTGAATATTGTTGGCACCTTTACTTTTCAACGTGCATAGCACTCTGCCGCCTCCTGCTCCGAAGCCTGGCTGCTGACCAAGCAGCCCCTGCAGGGCTCAGGGTGCGAATAATGTGGGGACCCCCCTTTCTACATCCAGTTCTCCAGAGAACAGGCTTACCTGGGGCTGCTGGGCCCTGGAAGTCCTTCTATTTCATTTATTTTATGTAAGAGACTCATCTGTGTCTCATACACTTCTCTTTGCACTTAACCATAATCCTGGTGTTCGTTAGAAACTCTCCAGGAAAGAGACAATCTGCCTTGCAGCACAGGAGGTCGGAGCTGGAAGAGCTCTTAGAGGAAATCAATTTCCAGCCCAGCGTTCTTCAGGCTGGGCTTTGTGCTATTGCAGAATTCCTGGGAGTTTGGTGGCCTCTCTTGGGTCTTAGTTTGGGCTCCTCAGAAGCATACCCAGAGACAAGGAGTCATGGGCAAGCTGTTTATTTGGGAGGTGACCCAAGGAACCCCCCAAGGGAGTGGGGAGGCAGGACAGGGAAGGGGAACAGCAGCAGAGCTTTAGTTCACCACTACCCTGGGCACCTGGGGTTCAGTCCCACTGGGGACCTCTGGGAGTCAGTGTAGAGCTGGCCTCAGAGTTATCCCAGTGAATGAGTGAGGGAGCTGCGGTATTTATACACCAAATCCCTTGTCCACTATTAGCAGTGGGCTGATTCTGTTAGAGCCACACGGATTCACAGTAAATGGTCTTTCTTGAGGCACATCACAGGATGAAGAGGGGGCACCAACAATTATAAGGGGGCACCAACAATTATAAGGGGGCACCAAGGTTTCAGATTCAGATATTGATTTAAAGGCTGAGCATCTGCATGAGGATTTTAAAAAACAATCCACAGGTGTGTTAAACATAACAGCAGTGTCAATGGAGCAGAAGGGCAATGAATGGAAAGTAATTCTTCCCTGGAGTCCGGTTCCCAGTCCCTCCCCAGAGCACTGAGTGAGTGTCTCAGGGGCCCTTCTGATGTTTTCTTTCTGTATCTGAGCAGATGCAAAGAAAAGACCCACTTTCCTTACTCAGTGGTAGCCTGCTATTGATGCCTCCAATGCGTTTCCCTTTTCACTCAGCAATTCTCTTGGAATCCATTCCTGTCCGTACGCATGGTGATGCCTCATCTTTTTATTAACCATGGCAGCATAGGACATAGTACTCCAGTGTGTGGACATGGTACTCCAGTGTGTGGACATAGTACTCCAGTGTGTGGACATGGTACCCCAGTGTGGGGACATGGTACTCCAGTGTGTGGACTTGGTACCCCTTTGTGGGGACATGGTATTCCGGTGTGTGGACATAGCATGACTTATTTAATCTGTCTTCTAATGCTGGGCATTTTGGTTGTTTCCAATCTTTTGTTACTACAAACAAGGGTATAACAAAATGTTTATCTCTTTGTACAGAGGCATGAATTGATCCATTGGATAAATCCCTAGAAGTGGAATTTATTTGGTGGAATCTTATGTTTTTAAGTTTTTGGCAAATAGTGTCCAAAGACTTTTGAAAGAAGTTGACCGATTTGACATTCCTGTGGCAAGAGCCCATGGGGTGCCTGGCTCAGATGTCCCTCATGTCAGGAGAAACCCTGCTGTGGGGGGAGGGTGGCTGGAGCCTCCAGCTTCCAGTGCCCTCTGGCTCTGCCTCCGCTCTCCAGCCAAGGCCTCATGTCTCCAGGGCAGCTAATGGCCAAGCATGGCAGAAGCACAGGGCCCCTCCATTTCTGCCTAGCAGTGGCGTCCTCTAGAGGGCACCTTCAGCCTGGGGCTCTTGGTCAGCATGGCTGAGACATCCTCTGAGATGCACTGCAGGCTGAGGCTCTTGCTACCGCATGCTCCTTCCTTCCCCTCTCCTCTCACGGGTGTCGGACCAGCATTGCAATCTGAAGGCTCACCCACGCCCTCCAGCTCCCCCTCTGTTTTATGCAGTGCACTGGCACCACCTCCCTAATACATAGCTCACATTCCTGACTCCATTGTGGCATTCCTTCCTGAGGATCCATGTGACAACCACTGACAGTGTGTGAGGATGGGCTTCTGATGGTACTCGGTGAGCAGGGGTCTATGGCTAAGTGGTTTCTGAACTCCCAAGCTTATCCAAATCTCTCACTTTATAACAGGAAATCTGAGGCCCAGAGAGGGCAAGCCACGTGCCTGAGGCCACACACTCAGGGGGTGGCAGAACCAGGCCACACCGAAGTGCTCTCTCAATCTCAGACACCAGCTGACCTTGATTGTCCCCACTCCCTGCCAAAACCAAGCCTGGAGCAGACATGTGTGGCCTGGACTACCTCTCGTGCTCTCCAGATCTTCTCAGGGACAGGATTCAATGTTCCCTAAAATGTGTTTGGGGGAAATTGCATCCCAGCTTTTGGAAAGCCTGGCCAATTTCTTCCCATGCAGCCATTCCTGTGTCATTACGGGCTATGCACAGATGCCGGCGCCAGCTCCCGCTCCTCCGTGGTCAGCTGAGCGGGGACCAGAACTCAGAGAGAAGCACTCTTCAGAGGAGCAGAGTGAGTGAGGGAGATGACGAGGGAGACAGTGGGCCACAGATTCTCATCACGTTTTCCCCTCCCGTGCTTTCAGGGGCTTAAACAGCCATAAAAGAATGTGTGATTGTCAGCATAAATCAAGAAAATTGGAATTCTGCTGAGCAAGCGAGAACACTGGGCTTGAAAGAGCCATTTGCTAAACTTGAAAGGAGCCGTTGAAAGTGTTCCTGGAGGGCTCTTTCCTGCCCAGCGAGCTTGGGACTGACCTAGATCACCTGGAATCAGGGTCTGCACACAGGCTGGTGCTGAGGGCGTGGCCTCAGGGCTCAGGGCAGCTGCATTTGGGCTTGGCTGTGCCCCACCTGGTACGGCCCTGCAGGGAGCTGGTTGGGTGGGTCCTGGCACCAAGATGAGTGAGGGAGGGAGGGACGAGGAGATGGCGTGGAGATAGGGTCCTCACCGTACATACTTGTGTAAGCCCCCAGAGGGCGGAGCCAGAGCTCATCTTTTTTTTTTTTTTTTTTGAGACGGAGTCTCGCTCTGTCGCCCAGGCTGGAGTGCAGTGGCGCAATCTCGGCTCACTGCAAGCTCCGCCTCCCGGGTTCACGCCATTCTCCTGCCTCAGCCTCTCCGAGTAGCTGGGACTACAGGCGCCCGCCACCGCGCCCGGCTAATTTTTTTGTACTTTTAGTAGAGACGGGATTTCACTGTGGTCTCGATCTCCTGACCTCGTGATCCGCCCGCCTCGGCCTCCCAAAGTGCTGGGATTACAAGCGTGAGCCACCGCGCCCGGCCCAGAGCTCATCTTTTATTCCTCTCTAAGTTTCTCTCAGCGCTTAGCATAAGGGAACTGCTGCTGACGGGAGTTCTCTTTGCCGAATGACTGAATAAAAGAAATAGGCAGGGAGAGAAGAAAGGGGGAAGGAGGAGGGAGGGAAGAAAGGGGGAAGGAGGAAGGAGGGAAGGAGAGAAGGGAAGGAGGAAGGAAGAAGCAAACCCCTGTATTAGTCCATTGTCACACTGCTATAAAGATACTACCCAAGACTGGGTAATTTATAAAGGAAAGAAGTTTAATTGGCTCACAGTTGCCATGGCTGGGGAGGCCTCAGGAAACTGACAATTGTGGCAGAAGGTGAAGAAGAAGCAAGGACTTTATTCACAAGGCAGCAGGAAAGAGCAAAGCCCAGGGGAAACTGCCAAGCACTTTTAATCCATCGGATCTCATGAGAACTCACTCACTATCAGAGATTTTAAACCATCGGATCTCATGAGAACTCACTCACTATCATGAGAACGGCCTGGGGGAAACCGCCCCCGTGATCCGGTCACCTTCCACCAGGTCCTTCGCTCCACACGTGGGGATTATGGGGATTACAACTTGAGATGAGATTTGGGTGGGGACCCGACCAAACCGCATCACTCCCAAGTGCTTTTTCCTGTTCACCATGAGTCATTTTAATTAGGCGCTGGCCTAACCTTTTGGCTCAGCAGCTGGGACCCGTCCATCTGCCCCCTCACCCCCTTGGTGGGCACAGCCATGGCCTGCAGCAGATGGTCCTGAGGTCAGCACCCAGCTGTGGACCCACAGATGCCCTCAATGGAGAGCAGAGGCCATGCCTTGGTTTCCACACTGGCCCCAGGCTTTGCAGAGGAGCGACCCGTTGTCCAGTAGCTATGTGGCAACCATCGACATCCAGGCTGTCCTCGACTGGACGAGTGCCATTCACGGTTCTTACCCCTACCATGTCCACATGCTGGGATACCCCTGAGCTTAAACCCGCGCAACAGCCTGAGGAAGAACCTTGGTCTGGCTTTCCCAGGTCTGCACAGGCTCTGCTTCTCTTTCTGGGCTGCAGTGTGAGAAGGTGGGTGTATGATGCTGGCCACAGCCGCATCCTGTGTCTTCATACAGTCAGCCGCAAAACGCACTGACAGGCAGAGAAATGCCACCAGGTGTGCGTGATCAGCGAGGTGGCCATGTGGCTCCAAGACTGAATCATCTCTGCATGGTGCTCCTTCCTGCCTGCTGCAGCTGACAGCATTGCCCCTGGGCAATCCAGTCTTTAAATCCCACCGGGACTTAGAAAGCTTCTATTTCAAAACACAGGACCATAAGTTATCTATTTAAACAATGTCACTGTTAAGCTGCGGTGTCTGTGAGCTATTGGAATTATAGCCTTCGGCGTAGTCCAGCGAATGTCCCTCGCTAACTAGGGCACTGAAATGGAGAAGGCAGCAGCTTAGTGAGTCCTGAGAAGGGGACTGAAGGCTTGCCAGAGGGATGTGCAGAGGGTAGGACAGGGGTCCGGGGACCTTGACGATGGAACAATAAAGACAAGAGTCCCTGCTCAAACTGGCTTGTCTCAGCTGTCACACGGGTGAGACCTTAACCCACCACAGGTGGTTGGGAGGATCTAAGATGAAAGTATCCCCTCACCCATTTCTGAGCTTTCCATGGGGGTGGGTCTGGGAAATCAGGTGAATCTAGGTCCCCAAACCAGGCCCCCCACAATTGGAGCGTCCTCCCTGGTGCTGGGAAGTTAGGTGGTGCACACGTGTGTGTGTATCTGTGAAGATGTGCGGTGTTTGCATGGATGGGGTGCATGTGTATTGTTGCTGTTGCCTTTTAAAAATTCAGATGAAATTCACATAGCAGAAAATTAACCGTTTTAAAAGCGAACAACTCAGTGGCATTGAATGCATCACAATGTTGTGTGGCCATCACCTCTACGCAGTTCCAAACTGTGCCTGTGCCCTGTGTGCAGGGAGTGGAGGACATGTGGGTGTGCATGTCTGTGGATATGCGGGTGCATCTGGGTCATGCCTGTGCCAGCCTGAGGGGCTGTGAGCACTCAGGACTTTGGGGTTTGCCGAGCAGCCACATGGGCCCTTAAGGTAAAGCTGTCAGCCTCGCTGTTATTCCTACCTCTCCCTGGACATTTATTTGTTCTTGTCAGGGGACAGTGAGTGACATTTTGTTTGCTGGACCCATTTGGCTGTGAGTGACAGCCGTGGTGGGCCTGCTGCTCCCTGCCCACTGTGGGAGAGGGCCTGGCCCCGCCCCAGGTGCAGTGGGAGGCTGACCTCACCACCTGCGGTGCCATGGCTTTCCCCCTCCCCGCAGGCAGCTGGCCTGGCCTCCTGGGGACTTGGATGGGGACAGGCTGGCTGGGCTGGCGCTGCTGTCCTTGGGATGTTGGTCCCCTCAGCTCCTTTCAGCCTGGGTCCTGGAACCTGTGAGGAAGGAGCTGTGTGGCCCCTGCTCATGCCACTCTTGGGAGAGGTGGGCACATTTCAGGTTTCAGCCAGTGCTACCTGGAGGAGACACCCCCCGGGGTCAGGGCTGGGGGCTGGATGCAGCTCAGCTAAAAAGACATTTGATATCATTTAACCGAGTTGCCACTTCAATGGGAATTAAGTTCTAATGTCAGCACGTAAGCCCCCAATTAAGAACTGTATAGAAAAAATAATCCTTGAAAGAACACTTAAATCATCTATAAATCATGCTGCTTCCGCTGTTGAACCAGCAAAAGCAGCGGCTTCCACAGAGCCTCGCAGTGCACAGTAAGGATCCGTCTGCAGACTGGGAACTCACATTTGCCTTCAGGGCTGCAGCCTGCGCTTTCTGGGTGGCCGTGGGATATGGGAAAGGACGGATCTCCAGTTTCATCTCCAGGCGTTAAGTCCACTGGGTGAAGCAGAGGGCAAAGCCCCCAGGCTTTTAGAATCATTTTCCCCTCTACCTCTCTGCCTTACCTTCTCTCTATCTCACCCCCTCTCTTCCTTTCCCTCTCCCTGTCTCTCTCTGTGTCTCTTTGTCTCTGTCTTAGCCCTCTTTGTGTTCCTCTCTTTCCCGTCTCTCTTCTCAATCCTAGAAGTGAATTCATATGCACATAGGTTATGATGGCAGCATAAAGTAATTTCATGTTTGGAATTTACCCCTGCTTCAGTAGAGAGCCCAGTAGTCAGCTACAGCCCATTGTGGCCACAGCCGAATGCTGGCCTGGGTTGGCCATATCTTCCCGCATTTCAAGAGAAGCCAGAAGTTTGAAATGGTTGGTGACATGTCCCATTTTTAGAAAAATGTGGCTCAAATTAAAAATAAAACGTAGAACTAAACAAAGGAGAACAGCAGAAGCTGCTCCGAGGTCCGGAGCGTGACCTCCGTGTGATGGGCTCTCCCTGGGAGGGTTTCTGGGAAGCCCATCCTTCCCGGGAGGGGCCACGGGTGCCCCGAAGCTGGGCCAGCCCTGGTCCCTTCCTCACCCCTCACACAAAGGGCAGAGGGTGTCAGCCGCCCTGTCTCCAGATGCCATTACCATCGCCAGCTGTGGGCAGCGGCCACTACGAGTGGCTGGACCTGGGGGGCAGTGGTCTGGGAAAAGTGCCATCCAGGGCACAGTCCCCTTTCCACCATCCAAAGGGGATCACCCTGAGTTTGGATTTGAGAAGTCTTGGCATGGGGATTTTAAAATCACCCCTTAGATTGGCTGCGTTATTATTTTTGGCAATCGACGTCATTTGAAAGAATGGCCGTTTCTTCTAGCTAACAAAAATGGCAACTGGGCGAGCAGGACCTGCCCAGGTGGAGGAGAGGTTGAGCCCACACCCACATGGTGGCAAACCTGTGTCCAAGCCTCCAGTTTGAAGGATATCCACTCCTGCAATTAAGGATTGGGGTGCACGTAGCAGCACTACCCGTAGGAACCCCAGCTGAAAGCAACTCAAACGCACACCACAGTAGAATGGGTGAATAAATGGGCCTATTCCCGGCATGGAGCCTGGTACAGCCCCGAGATGAGTAATCCACAACCGTAGAGCCGCTGAGCTGAACAAGCCAGATATCAAAAATACACGTCATTTTCCATGAAGTTCAAAGCAAGCAGAACTAACCAGGCACGTTAGGTTGAGGGCATTCTCTCCGGGAGCACAGCAGGGGACAAAACTGCAGACTCCTGCCCCCAGGGACTTATGTTCTGGAGGGAGGACTCAGACAATCAAATCAGTAAGTAAAGTACACAGACATGAACACATGGGGAGAAAATAGGTGTAGGGGGGATGGGTGTGGGGTCTGCATTGTAAATAGAGAAGTCACTGAAGGCTACAGAGAGGGCAGCATTGTAAAAGTAAAAGCCTCTGGAAGGGAAGATGGGAGCCATAGAGATATCAGGGGAAGAGCATGCCAGGAGAGGGAGCAGAAAGAGCAAGGGTCTTGAGGCAGGTTGCTTATGGAGGAATAAGAGATGAGACTGGCTGTGATGTGGTGAGTGGGAGCAGTGGAAATGAGGGAGTTCAAAGGGGTAAAGGGGAGTGGGGAGAGCAGAGAGCCCTGGGAGCCTGTAAAGACTTCAGCGTTGACTCTGAGGGACAAGGGGCTGTGGCAGGGTTCTCAGCAGAGGGAGGGTCTCTACTCAGGATTTACAAGGGCCGCTGTGATTACTGGGCTAAGGGTCGTGTGCAGGTGGAAAAGGCAGGGGAACAGGAAGACAGGAAGGAGGCCAACGCAATGCTTCAGGGAGATCCAGGCCGGAGGTGCTAGCGGCCTGCGCTGGGTAGCTGTGGATTTGCAGGTGGAAGAAGTGCACCCACCTGGGCAAGGCTGCAGCGTTGGGTGCCCAGAACCAGGCAGTGGATGTGTGGGTGGGATGGATGCCAGTGGACATGGCGTGCTAGGAGGTTAGGCCAGAGACCTGAGCTCTGGACCTGGAAATGATCAGCTCAGACACTACGTGAATGTCTGGGAGCTGCGGGGTAGGCCTGAAATAGTATAAGGAGGAAGAAGAGGACAAGGGACCAAGCCCCAGGAAACCTTCATATTTAAGGATTGGAAACGTGACCCTATGGGGGGAGCTACAGAGGTAGGAAGAAGCCAGGAGGTGAGTGACAGAACAAGGCTGTTCTCACTCTGAGACCTTCTGTGGCTCACATCTTCTTCTCTTTTCCCTAGTCTAGAAGCTCCATAAGGACAGGGGTGAGTCCATCAAGTTCTCTGTTAGGTCGCCAGAACTGAGCACAGGACCTGGCCCAGAAGGGGTGTAGCAGACCTTGTCGGATGAATACACGCCAATGTGGCTGATCAAGGTAACAAGACAATGACCATCCATCAAGGTCTGGGGCTGGTGAGGAAGTAGCACGTGCATTCGGTAGGCTGCAAGTCTCAGCTCCTGCACACTGGGAGGCTCAGCGGCCTGTCATGCACATTGGTGGGAAGGAGGGACAGCTAGTCCAGGCTCTGCCAGGTGGTGCCAATGTCCCCCCATCTCATGCAGACATGGGCTCAGCCAGCCCACCGCCAGAGCCTCCCCTGCGGGAGCCACATCTGCTCTGCCTGTGTTCTTTCCCCGTTTTTTGCAAACTGTTTTTATTTTGCCATCCAAGAGACACAACTGGGACTTCTGTGTCAATGCAGATACGCACCCTTCCCTCATATCCTGGTTCAACATTGGACGCATAAGCCAGGCAAAGTTAAAAAAAGCAAAATGTGTCTGGCTTGATAGCTGGCTCTGAGTGAAATGGAAAAAGCCAAAAATAAACACTGTAAGTTGATGACATCCGTACCATCCGTGGGCACGGGGCCCAGGCTGGGGCCAAAGCAAGGGAACAGTGTACAGCCCGGCCTCACGCGCAGCCCATCGGGGCTTCCTAAGGCAGTCTCGGGGCCCGGCTGACCGTGAGGGTGCAGTGCTCTGTTACGGCCACCACTCTCCCTCGGGCACCAGGGACCTTCATGCCCAGGTACTGTGATGCCAGTCACTCAAGCCTCCTGCCTTTGTCTGCTTGCCAGAGAACCACTGCCCGGGCCAGCCTGAATCCTCGGATTTTGTTTTTCCTCCCTGGTATTTTTCTTGCCATCTGAGAGGTGCCAGTGCCCCTTGTGGGGTGAGTTTTGAAAATGGCTTTGTCTGGACAACAGAAAGTCACAGACATGCTGATGGCGTACGGTTACCTTGGTGACTAGAGAAGAGTTTGCTCTCCTAATTCCACAGATGAGGAAAGGGTACCGGGGAGTCCTGCCTTTTCCCTCCATGGCTGTTGCCGGCTTCGCTGCCTTGGGCACTCTGCCCTACAGTTTGGGTGTCCTGCGACTGCCTTTGCTTACCGTTTTGATGAATATTTTCTTGGAATCAACTTTGAATTGACATGACACCCTCTTCTTTGTCTTTTTACTCAGCTTTATTCTAAACAACACAGTTATTTGTGTTGGTTATGGGATCTTTTTCTTAAAACACAGTATTATAAATACAAGACAATTGAAAATGTGCACACCCCATGGGAAGCCGTTCCTGTGTCTAGGTGATCTTCGTCTAGGGGCTGCTGCCCACACGCCTCCGTCCCCGACCCTTGGAGCCCTCTGTGCCCTCCCAGCCCCCACAGGGGGTTGGGTGGGAAGGCGGTGTTTGGGTTTTGAGGAGGAGTTATCGATCGCATCCACCTCCTCAGGGAAATAGCCTGGGGTGCATTGTCAGACTTTTATTTGGAACATGAATTTCTTGAAATGTTTTAGACTTTGTGTTGACATAAAATGCACACACGGAAAGGGCACAAACTACAGCCTGGCCCCGTAACTCCACACCCAGCCTCATTCCTCTCCATGTGTGTTACACACGTGAGTTCTACGGTTGTCCCCGTGTGCTGCAGGTTTTCAATTCACGTTGGTTGAATACATGTGTGAATAAGTGGAGACTCAGTGGGGTCTCTGCGTCCAGCCTTGTTCCTTTCTAATCTCCAGGCCACTCTGGAGCCAAAGTAACCCTTTATCATGCAATGTGATCGTATCACCTCCCTGCTGAAGACACCCGAGTGAATTAACAATAGCAAAGACGTGGAATTAACCTAAATGCCCACCAGTAGATTGGATAAAGAAAATGTGGTACATGTATACCATGGAATACTACACAGCCAGAAAAAAGAATGAGATCATGTCCTTTGCAGCAACATGGATGGAGCTGGGTCATTATCCTAAGCAAACAAACGCAGGAACAGAAAACCAAATACTATGTGTTCTCACTTATGAGTGGGAGATAAACATTGAGTACACATGGACACAGAGAGGGGACAACAGACACCAGGGCCTCCTGGAGGGTGGAGGGAGGGAGGAGGGTAAGGATCAAAAACCTGGGACAGGGTGTGGTGGCTCACGCCTGTCATCCCAGCACTCTGGGAGGGCGATGGGGGTGGATCACCTGAGGTCAGGAGTTCGAGACCAGCCTGGCCAACATGGCGAAACCCCAGCTCTATTAAAAATACAAAAAATTAGTTGGGTGTGGTGGGGCACTTTTAATCCAAGCTACTTGGGAGGCTGAGGCAGGAGAATTGCTTGAACCCGGGAGGGGGAGATTGCAGTGAGCCAAGATCATGCCATTGCACTCCAGACTGGGCTAAAGAGTGAGACCGTCTCAAAAAACACAACACAACACAACACAACAAAACTACCTATCTGGTACTATGCTTATCACCTGGATGACTAAATGAAATAATCTCTACAACTAACCCCCCGTGACACACAACTTACCTATATAACAAACCTGTACCTGTACCCTGAACCTAAAAGTTAAGAAAGAAAAAAAAAGGCAACCTCAAGCAAATGTAAATGAAAATAACATTCTATAAATCTGACAAAGACACTAGGCATCTGTATAAAGCTAACTGCCCATCGACTATTAAAGAATTGCTGAATTGGTTTAAAAGATATATATGTAGGTGTGTGTGTGTGTGTGTGTGTGTATATATATATATACACACACACACACATACATATATCAGGCATATATATATGCCTGAGTGACTCTCCTTGGTCGCGGTGATAAAGAGCACCCCCGTAGGGTGCAACCCAGGGCTCTACTCCCTCCCCTGTAGCTGCTCCTGCACGTGCTGCTCCGTCTGCTCTGGCCGCTCCAGCCCGGTCCCAGACATGCAGAACCGTCCTCCCCGCCTGCATGTGCTGTTCCCTCTGTCTGGAATGGTCTTCCTGTGCTAGTCACCTGGCCAGCTCTATCAGGGCTCAGTTTACCTCTCCTGTCCGAGGAAAGCCTTTGCTGAGCCCCATATACCCTGCCATCTGCCTCTTGCCCAGAGCACTATGCAACTGCTCCCTTGTACCAGCCAGGACCAGCGAGGTTGGGCTGCAGTCACAAATAAACCCTGAAACCTTAGGGACTTCATGCGACCCACATCTGCTCCTCACTCACATGGCATGTTCCAGAAAACCCAGGTCCCCATTCCACACCATTGTTAGGGACTCAGGCTGAAGGAGGCACCGCTCCTGGGCACAGCAGGGAGCAAAGAGTAGAGAGAACTCATTCCTGCCTCAACTGCCCAGGATCCAAAGTGGCCCGTGTCACTGCTCAGTCTGTTGTCCAGAACTAATCACCCGGTCCCAGCTGCCTGCAAGAGAGGCAGGGAAGCATGAACTCCTTGTGTATCCTCAAGAAAGTGGATATAAAGTGGAATGTACTCCGCTTTACCCCACCACGGACTGTCCCATGTGACACTGTAGTTGCCTATTTACTTCTCTGCCCACCCCACACCCTAGACTGAAGTTCCTTACGTTCACACATTTCAGGCTTCTCCTCCATTTGACTCTTGGCATCTAGCACAGTGCCCTTCTTGAAGGCCCATGAAGTTTCAGAAAGAGCCTATCACACGACCCGCCTAGCTGTAGAGCACCTCCATGCCTCCACAGAGCCGGCTCCCCTGGTGTGGCGTGGCTGTGACGGATCATTTCTTCATCCATCCTCCTCCCTCTGCCAAGTCATCAGAAAATGCTGAGCACCTATGGAAAATCCTGAACATACTCCGCCTGTTCTGTCTGGTTTTCATTTTATGTTGTGCTGCTTTTTTTTTGGTACCGTAAACAAGGTGAAAGCAAGGAAGTAAACAATGTGGGGTTTGAGGGGGTTTCAACAAATGAACGCTACTTTGCTGTGTTCTGTTTTGAGCACGTGCATCCCTGGTTTACACTGAGAGCTGGAAAATGGCGCTTGGATGGCAGCCAGGTTTCCAGGGTGAATAAACACCTCCAAAGGGACAAATGTTTTTCACAGACTGTGAGTGAAATGGAGACTCAAATATTTAAAAATAAATATATAAAAAAGAAGAAAGAAAAGAAAAGGCAAGGAGACCCTGCTGACCTTAGTTCCCAAATGAGCTAAAAACAAGTTTATATAGTAATATTTTCTGCTTCCAAAGAAACAGAACTTCTTATTTTCACTACTCCCAGAATGGGTACTTCTGTGTGTCACTACTCCCGGAATGAGTATTTCTAAAATGTCATTTTTGAAATTGAACAAAGGGCTTCACTCTTTAAGCTTCAAGTTAGTCATCTGTAAAATGGGAATATTGATAATTCCTCACTCCCTGGGTAATTATGAGAATGAAATGAATTGTTATGCAAAGGATATAGATCAGGGCCGGCGTGTGGTGAGTTCCATATAATTGTTAGTCATCACTGTCCTGATCATCACCATCATCATAATCACTGTAATCACCACAATCACTATCATGATCATCATCACCATCACCACCATCATCACCACTGTCATTATCATCACCTTCATCTCCACCATGATCACCATCATCATCTTCATCACCACCACCACCATCATCACATCACCACCATTGTCATCACCACCACCATCATCATGATCACCATTGTCATCATCACCACCATCACCACCACCATCACCATCACCACCACCATCACCATCATCACCACCATCATCACCATCACCATCACCACCATCATCACCATCACCACCATCACCATCATCACCATCACCACCATCATCACCATCACCATCATCGTCATCATCACCATCACCATCACCACCATCATCACCGTCACCACCATCACCACCATCACCATCATCACCATCACCACCATCATCATCATCACCATCACCACCATCATCACCATCACCACCATCATCACCATCACCACCACCATCATCATCATCATCACCACCACCACCGCCCATCATCATCATCACCACCACCACCCCCACCATCACCACCATCACCACCATCACCATCATCACCACCATCATCATCATCATCACCACCATCACCATCATTCTTCATCACCACCACCACCATCACCATCACCACCATTGTCATCATCACCATCACCATCATCATTACCACCATCACCATCATCACCACCGCCATCATTCTCACCATCATCACCACCACCCTTATCATCATCATCATCACCACCACCATCATTATTATCATCATCACCATCATCACCATATACAGGAACCTGGGAATCCGGTGTGATTAGAAATCAGGTGAGGAACCCAGCAAAGGGAAACTGGAAACCCAAAGTTGACTACAGGCAGAGTATGGAATTTCCTCTAGGCCTTAGTTTCCCCAGCTGCAGAAATGGAGACAGCAGAAGCTCGTGCCACCAGCTTAA
This sequence comes from Hylobates moloch, assembly GCF_009828535.3. Lineage (NCBI taxonomy): Eukaryota > Metazoa > Chordata > Mammalia > Primates > Hylobatidae > Hylobates > Hylobates moloch. The sequence continues at coordinate 3,221,339 of NW_026652281.1, forward strand.
GGGTGTTTGAGATATGGCCATGCAGTTACTATTTCCACGGCTGCAGACAGGAAGGTGTTAGAGCCATTATTGTTAATAGTAATGTTTATTTTGGAAAAGAGGGTCAAAGTGGGATTAGTTAATATATTTATAATCTGTGTTTGTTCTCAATCTATTTATGGGCCCAGAAATGAAGGTGGTCTTGTTGTCTAAAATGCGAAACATTGATGATAAACAGAACCTCCAAACTGGGCAGTTTTCCATTATCCCTGGCCTTGGGTGAGTCTTTCCACCTACGTGGAATACCCCATCTCCCTGCTTCTTCTGACAGTTCCCATTCACCCTCCATGCTCAACACGGTCACTTTTCATTTACCAAATAGTCCAAGAATCTAAAACATGATCACCCCATCATTGTCCCTTTACACCCAGCAGTGGAGGTGGGGGGATTAATTTTCACAAGGGATGGTTGGGTAAAGCAGGGCTGAAGTATTCAAAAAGAGCCCATACCTTTCTGCCTAGCAATTTAATTTTAAAATTTACATTTTAAAAACTTTACGTTCTAAGAATTTGTCCTGGAGAAATAATCATGGATTCGCAGCAGGCACTGGCTCAAAGGATGATCACCCCAGCACTGTTTTAACAGCAGAACAATGGGGGACCACCAAAATGCTCAGCTGAAGAGATGTCATGCTTGCATGCTGGAATACTAGGCAACTATCAGAAATGCTTTGTGGAAAAAAAAAAACACTTAGTAAAATAGAAAGATGCTATGATGTTTCAAGTGGAAAAAAGACAGCATTCAAAGTAACGAGGGTGGCCTTACATCCTGTTGTCCCAGCAGGAGTGTCTGACTCTCCCCTCTCACTCTTCACACTCCCAGTAAGGACCATGAAGTCCATGGTCACCTTAAAATTAGAATGCAGAGCAAGTTCCCATCTTCATGGAAAACATTGTCTGTACTTCTTCATAGAAAAATGACCAGAAGAATGTGCTCCAGATGTTGGTGGTGACTGCCGCTGGGAGTGGTGTTAGGAGCAGAGCTCCCAGATGGACCATTTGGCTCCAAATAGCACTGCTTCCTGCCCGGTTTTTCCTGGTGTAATTAATCAATTAATCATACTGTCTTCTCTCACTTCTGAAGTGTCCCAATTTGGCTAATAAATTACGTGGTCACCATAATTTTGAGAGATTCTTATGGTGGTGTTGCTCATCTCTATTTTCTAAGCGTTTGTCGTCAAGAGAATAAAACCAGAAAGGTGCGGAATGCATCAGCCAAAGCACCACCTTCCTCAGAAAGAGTTCCCCAATCCTCCTGCATGAGACACTCAAGGCTGAGTCCCCAGTGTCACTTCTTGCGTGGCACATGGCAGGTGAACGTTAAATGATGGTATTCACCAGAAAGTTGGGAAGCCCACCCCTAGGGCCAGGTGTGGTGGCTCATGCCTCTTATTCCAGCAATTTGGGAGGCCTAGGCGAGCGGGTCACTTGAGCCCAGGAGTTTGAGATCAGTCTGGGCAACATAGCAGACTGCATCTCTGTGTTTACTAAAAATACAAAAAATTAGCTGGCTGTGGTGGCACGCCCCTGCAGTCCCAGCTACTCGAAAGGCTGAGCTGGGAGAATCACCTGAGCCTGGGAGTTTGAGGCTACAGTGAGGTGAGACGGTGCCACTGCACTCCAGCCTGGGCAACTGGAGTGAGACCCTGTATCGGAAAAAAAAGAAAAAAGAAAAGCCCAAAGCCCACCCCTAGCCACGTGGATGACGCTGTCCTAGCAATGGGAAGAAATTAAAACACTCCTTATGCAGACATAGAAAACATGCCTCCTCCAAGGAAGCCGTTCCACCTGCTGGTTGGCAAGGCCGCCCACTCCCTCCTGTGGGGGATCTTTTCCTGGCTCCATTTAGCTGGTGTTTGCACCCAATGAGGACCCTCCATGTGAGAGAGGAAGAAATTGACCCAGGAACCAAGCCTGAGGCAGAAGCACCGAGCGTCCACCTTTGTACTGTGCAGAGCTGCAATGCACTCCTGTTTTTCCAGGGATTTTTTTCCACCCAGCTTTGAACTACCCTGAAACAATAAAGTGTTCTCTTCTGACAGGCTGGCCTAATGGGAAGGTTAACCTGATTTCCACTCTCCTACCGAAAAGTGACAATGCAGCCGCTGGCCCAAGGAGGGACGTTGTGTGACCAGTTCAGAGGCAGGAGTTCACGCGGCTGCAGTGACCCTGTGCAAAAGGAAGCAACTGAACATTTCCTCTGCACATTGTCTCTTTCGAAAAGTTCCAAGTGAGGAATATTTGTACTTGATTGTTTTTCTTTCCTTGCTTGCCAGCAAAAACTTACTCAGTTTAAGAGAAACGGAGAAAAAGCCTGGGTTATTAAATCTTAGTGGACAATCACGTTCAAGCCAAGGGAAGTGCCTGCTGACTTCCCCAGGCAGGGCTACCTCTGCCCAGCACCCATAACCACCCCAGATCAAGAGCCTGAGCACAGTTTTGGGACACAGATTTCAGGTCAAGTTGGCTCTCGTGCTTACAACCCTTTAATGCTCCCTGTTACTTAGGCAGGGGAGCTCTGTCTGGTTTTACCTGGAAATCACTTGGAGTACTCATACAAATACTGAGCCTGGGCCTCGCAGACCAACCTGAACCTCCAGGTGTACGTGTACGTGTACGTGTACGTGTATGTGTACATGTACGTGTACGTGTATGTGTGTGGTGTGTGTGTGTGGTTTGTGCGTGGTGTGTGTATGTGTGTGGTATGTGTTGTGTGGGTGGTGTGTGTTTATGTGTGTGTGATGTGTGTATGGTGTATGTGTGTGGTATGTGTGGTGTGTACGTGTGTGATGTGTGTGTATGTGTGTGTGATTTGTGTGTAGTGTGTGATGTGTGTATGTGATGTGTGGGTGGTGTGTGTTTATGTGTGTGTGATGTGTGTATGGTGTATGTGTGTGATATATGTGGTGGGTATGTGTGTATGTGTGTGATGTGTGTGTATGTGTGTTTATATGTGTGTGTGATTTGTGTGTAGTGTGTGATGTGTGTATGTGATGTGTGATGTGTGTGTGGTATGTGTCCATGTGTGTTTGTGTGTGTGATTTGTGTGTACGTGATGTATGAACGTGATATGTGTTGTGTGTGTGGTGTGTGTGTGTGCGTGTGTGCTTTGATTCTTCGAAAAATTCATCAAGTGACTCTCATATGCTTTTATTATTATTTTTTTAAGGTCACCAAGTGACTCTAACATGCAGCCAGGCTAGTATCACAGCTGCTGGCCTCAGTCCACTTGCAGGTGGCTTCTTGCTGCCAGCACCGGTGGCCCCATCCCATGGGTGTCTCTGGCTAAGGGAGCACACTCAACCCACCCAGGGGCAGAAAGAGTTGCTGTGGGGTCGATGGCCCAGGAACAGCCTCTGCCAGCTCGGGTTGAAGGATCAATACTCCAGCTCCCTCACCGCTCATGCAGACCACCTGAGGGGTGCTTCTCACTGTCTCCAGGAAGCCTCTGATGGGTCCCAGTCCAGGTGTCCCCAGGGAAGCCTGACTGTCAGCATTCCCCACCTTGGCTTCCTTCCCTTCCCTGTCACACGTCCTCACGCTCCTACTAAGCTTCTTGGGATCCACCCAGATAAACTCCTGGCACTTAGTGCTCGTCTTGGGTTTGCGGACAGTCCCTAGAAGAAAACTCGAGAGTTTCCAGTGAGCCTGCAGCACTGCACAACCTGTTCGCAGGGTGTCCCCTCCTGGGTCCCCTCCCCTTGGCCACCTGAGCTTCCTGTGTCTGCCTTGAGTGTCCAGCTTCATCTGTGCCTCTGGATGCAGTGCTCAGCTTCGAGCACCATTCCTGTCCTTCCCCTCCCCTTAATTGTCGAAATCCTACACATCCTCAGACCCCAAGTACTGCCCCTCTGTAGGGCAGCCTTCCTCAGTCCTCCTGCCCATCCCTTTGGTTTCTCAGCCTTAGAGCATCTGCGCAGACCTTCTTCCCTTGATGCCACCATTTCTGTCTGTTGCCACAGACGTCATCTGTGTCCAATCCAGCTCACTTCTCTCCTGTTCTAACATACGTCACCTGCTCCCAGCCCAGCACCGGGGTGCTCAACCCTGGCAGCCCATGGGCATCCCTGGCAGCCCTTGAAAAAACATTGACCCCCTCAGTCCTGCCTCCAGATTCTGCTTTCTGGGGGTGCAGCCTGGACTTCTGGATTTCTAGTGCACAGCCCAGGTTGAGAAACCAGCGCTAGAATCTCACCTCACTGAGCTCCAGCCACACAAGCTCCTCTCTGATCAGTGGGCATGGCCAGTAGAGCCCACCTTGGGCCTCCACACACACTGCCGCCTCTCCCCAGAATGCTGTTCCTGTCTCTTCCATGGGGATGATGTGCCTTCATTTTTCCCTTCAGGTTTAACTCCATCGTGAATTTTTGAGAAGAGCCTTCTCTGATCACCCCCGCAGTGCTCTGTTTCATCAACCACCAGCCACAATCTCAGTCTTGTCTGCTTGTTGATTTTCTGTCTTTCCCACCTGGAAGGTGAGTTCCAGGAGGGCAGGGATGGATGTCACTCGCCACTGTGGCCTCATTTCCTGAATGAATGAATGGTAAATTACGGCTCATAGTGCTCCTGCTCTTAAGGGCCCCATGCCAGTTGCTTTGCAGGAGGCCAGGCTGGTGGTCTCCACTCTTCTGCTTTTGTGATTCCAATACTCAATTCCAAGTCTCGTCTAAAACCATCTTTTCTCTCCTGAACGGAATCCACACCACCAGGCTCCAACCTGCCTCCTTCAGCAAGCCTCCCCAGGACCCTCCTCACACGCTCCCTGATGACACATTCAGGCACACACATTTATTGTGCACCGGCTGAATGCCAGCCACAGTGCTTAGGTGGGGATTCAGCTGTGAACAGCATCATCGCGGAGCAAGCCAGACCTGTGGTGCAGAATCACAGAGGCAAAGAGCCACAGCACCAGAGATTGGCAGGGCCAGAGACCATCCCTCCCATCACCCATCTCCTGACCTAGATGGAGGTGGGCTGCTGAGTGGTACTGGAAGCATCCTAGTGCTCCTGTTCTCAAACCAATTCCTTGTGTGTTTTTTGTGTTTTTGTTTGTTTGTTTGTTTTTTGAGACAGAGTCTCGCTCTGTCACCCAGGCTAGAGTGCAGTAGCATGAACTCGGCTCACTGCAACCTCTGCCTCCCGGGTTCAAGCGATTCTCCTGCCTCAGCCTCCCAAGTAGCTGGGATTACAGGGGCCTGTCACTGTGCCCGGCTAAGTTTTGTATTTTCAGAGAGACAGGATTTCACCATCTGGCCAGGTTAGTCTCGAACTCCTGACCTCGTGATCCGCCCGCCTCGGCCTCCCAAAGTGCTGGGATTACAGGCCTGAGCCACCGTGCCTGGCCGTTTTCTTGTTTAAGATGAACTTTTGCTGCCTCTGTCTGCCTGGTGTTTGCAGCCAATGCAAGCTCTCCATGTGTGAGAGGAAGAAATTAACTGAGGAAACAAGCCTGAGACAGAAGCACCAAGTCTGCACCTTTGTACCCTGCAGGGTTGTGATAAACTCCTGCCTGTTTTCCAAGGATTTTTTTCTACTCACCTTTGAACTACCTTAAAAAGATAAAGTGCCCTCTTTTGACAGGCTGGCCTAATGGGAAGGTTGTCTTCCTTCTTTTTGGAACTCCTACAGAATTTCTCCCAGGCCACAAAGCTACAATGTGGGACTTACCTTACTTAAAACATGACTGCCCTTTTCATAGTCAACGGTTCCATCCAGCACAAAGGCAAGAGCAACTGATGAGTCATGGCCATCTTTAAAGGGAAATGAAAAAACAGGTGGAAAGTAAATATTTAGGAGGGAAAGGAATAGTTCTCATTCTGATAAAATGAGGGAGGAAAATGCCATATTGTATATTTCTTCTTATGTTCACAATCCTTTTAACCAAGGGTGCTGACAAGGAGCATTTGTATAGAAATCTTACATGCTCTGAAGTCAATGCTTACTGCCCGTCAGAGAGATGCTTCATCTGACCCAATACATCACACACTCTCACATTCATACACTTTTACATACACACATTCACACACGCACACACTCACATATTCGCACACACACATTCTCACACCCCCACAAAGCTCACACACTTACGCACTCACCAAGCCTATGTCATCTCCCGCCTTTTTTTTCAGTCTCTAAAAAGCTGCATGTACCAAAATGAGCAAAGTATGTGAGGTATGGAATCCACCTTGCTGAAAGGCTGGGTTTTATTGGTCAGCGGGTAAATGGAAGCACATGGAGAAGTGCTACATTCAGGAACATGCTGCGACTGTATTACTCCGTGCTTTAGTGGTTCATCTCTAATCGGAACCAGCTGGTCATAAAGAATAGAGTTCATGGGAATCCACCCTCTGTTGAAAGCCAGGCCAGGGTGGATGCTGGAAGCTGATGAGCACAATGAAAACAGCTGTAATTGACTTGTGAGGTCAGGCTCTGGGTAAAACTGGGGGACAGAGGTGACGCTACAGCTGGTGCATAAAATGCTGGGCTCCTGGTTACCCATAATTGCGTAAAGAGGAGCTGAAGAGAAAAGCGTCCAAGTCTTAGGAAGCTCCTCCCAGAAAAGTCTGCTGCTGCCGGCCTGCACCCGGCAGCTTCGGAACCACAGTCACTCTGGGCTGCTTGTTGACATGAGTCACACTAATGAGAAGGATGACACCTGTGATCCTGATGATGATGGTGATGATTACAGTGATGATGAAGATGAAGATGATGATGATGGTGGTGGTGATGAACATGATGGCAGCAGTCAGAAACTCCAAACAGGCTCCACAAAGAGCCAGGAAAATTTCTGTAGCAAAGCCTTGCAACTTTCTTCTTCTTCTTCTGGATTTTTTTTTTTTTTTTTTTTTTTTTGGAGGCGGGGCCTCACTCTGTCTTCCAGGCTAGAGTGCAGAGGTGCCATCATAGCTCACTGCTGCCTTGACCTCTTTGGCTCAAGCAGTCCTCCTGCCTCAGGCTCTGGTGTGTATCACCATGTCTAGCTAATTAAAAAAAAATTTTGAGCAGACACGGTCTCACTATGTTGCCTAGGCTGGTCTTAAACTCCTGGGTTCAAGTGATTCTCTTGCCTCAGCCTCCTAAATGTTGGGATTACAGGCGTGAGCCACTGAGCCTGGCCAAAGCCTTGCAGCTTTAATGCTGCAGGAGTTGTAACCTTGACAACAAAATTGAACAGTTTTCATTTTTTCTTTGTGATTTATCTATTTTAAACACTTTTGCACCCCTAAACAAGGAAACTGGCATCTGAATTCTAGAAATGGAACATATACATTCGCCACCCCCATGCCTCTTCCTGTCTCTAATCAACCCAGTGGGTCCACCCTTTGGAAAATTGTGATGTGTTAGAGGGCCTATGGGATATTTTTAGTGCCTGACAACATCCTACCTCTTCCTCTCCCTATGGGGTTGTGTGATATGCACCTTGTTCAATACTTAACATTTTAGTTAACTTTTTAAATTTATTTTTTATTTTTTGAGATGGAGTCTCACTCTGTCACCAGGCTGGAGTGCAGTGGTATGATCTTGACTCACTGCAACCTCTGCCTCCTGGGTTCAAGAGATTCTCCTGCCTCTACCTCCCAAGTAGCTGGGACTACAGGTGCGTGCCACCACGCCCAGGTAATTTTTGTATTTTTAATAGAGATGGGGTTTCACCATGTTGGCCGGGATGGTCTCGATCTCTTGACCTTGTGATCTGCCCACCTCAGCCTCCCAAAGTGCTGGGATTACAGGCCTGAGCTTTTACAGATAGATTTTTGAAATAATTTTGCAAATATTTTGAGCTCTGGGGGTGGGTTAGAGTTGGGACCTCCATCTACACTCTGGCTACGCTTCTTTTCTGCAGGCCCAGGTCAGGCAAGTCTCAAGCACATAGTCTGAAGGCAGCTTCATGTTTCTTCTGAACACAGGCTGTCATCCCAGTGCTGGAAGTCAGTGAGATCAAGCTCATCTACGATTCCTGCAGATGCCGTAGCCAAAACAATGCCAGGCTTCTCTCTTCCAACTTCATCCCTTCACTTCCACTGGCCCCACAGTGAAAGTACCAGGCTACTGCACATGGATCAAGTTCCTTCCTCCCCTGGAAACATTAGCTGCTTGAGGGCAGGGGCTTTCGCTGTCTCATTCTGTGACACATCACTAGCCTGACTCAACCCATGCTGGTGTTAGCAGTCTGTATCCTGCTCACTAAATGCATTTGGGGAAATTACTGTCCACAACCGTCCAATGGCCTTGCTTCTCCTTGGCAGTGGTGATGATGTTGGTGATGGTGGTAATGATGGTGATGATGGTAATGGTGATGATGATGGTGATGGTGATGATGATGGTGATGGTGATGATGATGACGGTGATGACGGTAATGATGATGGTGATGTTGATGGTGGTGATGATGGTGATGGTGATAGTGATGGTGACAGTGATGATGGTGATGATGGTGATGGTGATAGCGATGGTGACAGTGATGATGGTGATGGTGGCGATGATGATGGCGATGGTGATGATGATGGTAGTAATGATGATAATGATAGTGATAAGTTTTTTCTTTTTTATTACCATGACCATTACTAGAACTAATGAAGCAAGTTAATCTGTAGTCACAAGGGTTTCTGAATATTTCCAGCGGCAAGACCACTTCTTTTCTATACATCATCACCCTAAATTGTGGAAGATGTTATAAAGAAGCTCACTGTCAGACTCTAATCAGTTTGGGTCCAGGAAGGAAATGCCCTGAGGCAGATGGAAAGAGAAGTCTGTGTGTCCTGGAATAGAGGCTTAGCTGAGGGGAGCAGTGAGAGAGGCCAGCACTTGGAAGCCAGGGAGCACCCCCTGCCCGGCCACTTGGGGTCGGCTCCTCCTTCCCCAGATATGGCACACACACCTGCCAGCTGGCCTTTGCTTTGCCAGCCTTTGTCCTGAAATGCCCTTTGTCCTGAAATGCCCTTTGTCCTTTCCACCAAATCATCCCGCAGGTTGAAACTAGGTCCAAGTGCATCGAGCTGTCACCGTGTGCCTAGAACAGTGTCCCATTTCATCCTTTCAATAACTCTATGACATAGGAAAGGTAGGCACATTACCTGCATTTCACAGATGAGGAAAGTGAGGTTTCCAGAAGGGACTTCATTTGTCCAAAGTCACCCTGCTAATATTCAGTACACCCCACAGTCTCCTCTCCCCGTGGGCTTTTTGAGGCACCTTTAGGTTTCTTGGAATCCAGTTCGAAAACCACTGACCTTGTCTCTCTCTTATGGGCTTTTCCAGCCTGTAATGTGGTTATTTTTACAACTTTAGTCCTCTGTTTTGGTCCTGAGATGGTAAGAAGTGGATGAAATTCAACACACGCTGTACCCAATGGGGCTCACCAGGGGCTTTGAAGGCAAAATGTTTTCTTTCATAAATCTAGAATTTAGAAAATAAATTCTTCTTCCCCACAGGCAGGGGCTGGCCCACCCACTAAGGCGGAGGCTGAAGAAAATTCTCCGATGACAAGGCTCTGCAGGTGCCGCACAGAGCGAGTGCTTCTCAGGCAGCTGGCGGAGCCCAGAGCGAGCTTTCCCCCGGAGCATCTGAAGGGGCCACTTGGCTGCCGTCGCCATCGCGAGAACAACAACAGGAAACTGAGCAGGGGCTGCTGTCGTCCTGGGCAGGACAGCTCTCCATTTCCCCTCAGGCCTGGCATTGTTTTGCTGATGGAAGAAAAGTGGAATGGGGCGTGATCACACTGCCGGCTCAGCAGCTGGAAAGCTCATGTGTTTGCTTAAACGTGCACAAGGTGAGGTCCCTCCATGCCGCTGATCCCCACCCCCTCTCACCAAAGGGTGTTTTCTGATCACCGAACGTATGTTGGTTAGAAGACTTGGCAGTTAGTTCTCTGGCCCCAGAGGTAGAGCTCGAAGTTGACGCAGAGTCCCAGGAGGCAACTCCATTGTCTATGCTGTCTGTTGGTGATGATGGGCCGGGCGTCCCAGGAGGAAGATGACTTTCCAAGGTCCCTTTCTGCGGCGGGATGGTGCAGAGGAGACACTGGCAAGGAGAATGAGGGTTGGGGAGCTCTGGGATTCCTCTGCTCCTGAGTGTCAGTGGAGGGTGGACACTGACCAGACCAAAGAGTCTTTGAAACAGGGTCATGGGCAACCATGACTGCATTCCAAGAGGCCCAAAAGACGGAAGGCCCAGGAGACCCCCAAGTATGAGTGTGTGATGAGCAGCTAGGCCCTAATCACCCAAGTGCTGGCTTGGAGAGGGGAGGGGTGGGGCGCATAGTATTTATCAGAATTGTCATTAGATTAGAGCACTAGTTATCCAATCTCCGTGAGGTTAACAATCTCTGGGGAGCTTTCTATAAAATGCTACTTCCCTCTCCCAACTCCAAGGTCCCGAGCCAGTTCATCTGGAAAGGAGTTTGGGAATCTGCATTTTAACAATATCCTGTGTGTTTCTGGCGTGGCGGTGAGTGGGTCACACTCTGAGAGACAAGGTCTTAGAGCAGCGGTTCTCAAACTCCAGCACCCTGAGACCCCCTGCAGAGCGTGTTCACCCCCAGATGGCTAGACCCTTGCTAGTGTCTCTGATTCAGCAGGTCTAGGGTGGAGCTCCGGAACCTGCATCTCCAACAGGGTCTCAGGGGAGCCTTTGTTGCTCTTCCCAGCACCTCCTTTAAGAATCACTCTTCTTTCTTGGGAAAAAAAAATATCAGTTTGGTCATGTCAACATCTCAAAGGCAGGGGAACCTGGCCTTCGCCGTTGTCTATCCCCCAGCCCAGCAGACTCATCTCTGGCTGGTTATGTTTGCCTTGAGAGTTTTTAAAAAGTTCTGTTGATGTTTTCATCTGGGTGAGGTGCCAGCTACATTTCTAAAAGCCACCCTCCTCCAGGGGATGCTAAGGTGCAGCCAGAGCAGAGAATCCCTGTCCCACTGTGCCTGACACAGTGCAGGCAGCCAAGTTTAGTTTTTATGTCAGTGTTTGTTGAGTGCTCACTGTGGGCTTCCACTGATATTTATTGAATGCCTACTGTCTTCCCAGTACCTGCAAGAGGCAGTGGAGGTGGGAGAAAAAGGGACCTGCCCAGTCCTCAAGCAGTTCACAGCCCACTGGGATGACAGGTGTGCAAGGCACCCAAGCAGGAGCTCCAGGTGAAGAATGGCAGGTGCCCTAGGACCACAAAGCAGAGGGAAATGATTCAGCTGAAGGTGAGGCAGTGTGTGAAAGGTTCCAGGAGAAGGGAAAATCTGAGCCTGTTTTAAAGGATGGCTTAGGAAAAGGCAGGCTGGGATGGCTCAATTTCAGGCTGCTGGGATGGCCACACAGTGACAGCATCCTGAAACAGCACAGAGCATTCCACGAACTCTGGGCAGGCTGGGGTCACTGGAGCATGCAGCATGAGGCAGGAGTGATGGAGGATGAGGAGGGAGATGAGAGCTCATCAGGAGCTTGCATGTTTAGATGTAAACTGCCTTCGGAGCATCAGTTATGATTCATTTGCCCTGCTGGAGAGATGGAGGTTCAGTGATGCATAGCAAGCCGTCAGCCTTGGTGCAGCCGCATGGGGACCCGATCATCGCCCCTCCCAGGCAGGGAAGCACAGCCCATCGAGGCTGTTTCTATAAAAAGCATGACTCTAACTCCTTGCTAGGAGCTTTTGGCGCTAGGATTCCTGTTGGAATCCCAGTGCCCTTCTCCTCCTAGGAATGAATGGGAAGAGATGGGGAGTGGGCTGCTTGCCAGGAGGGCTGGTCTCTGGTCCTGTTCCAGCCATTCATTCACTGGGTCATCTTCTCATTGCTGAGTCTCTTCTCATTGCTGCCCGTAAAGTGAAATTGGGCAGAAAATCTGAAGACCACTGTAGATTGTTCCATTTTAGCAAGGTGTCTCCTGGTGCATCAATGCATGAATGGAGGCAGTGCTGGGAGAGGGAGGCTGCAGACCCCCAGGCTTACTTTATGTGTGGGGCCTCCCTTTACATGCTCTTGCGAGCTTGGCAAAATTCCCTTCCTGCCACATCCTTGGACAGGCCCTGAATGCCACGAAGCAAAGTGCAAGCAACGTCCCTCAGCCTGAGCCCCATCGTCAGCTCCACAGCTTCCGGCCAGGATAGTCCCCAGGTCACAGGCCCTTGAGCAGAAATCGGTCTATTCAACAATGTTTTGGAAGTTAAGACCAGGCCCTCGCTCCTCAGGGAGGAGTGAGAAGCCCGTGGGGTCTGTGGTCTCTTTCTCACGAGCTGCCTCCATTCACAAACTAATGTGCCGAGAGACAACTTGCTAAAGTGGAACGGCCTAGAGTTCCACTAGAGATCCCACGGTGGTCTTCAGATTTTCTGCCTAATTTTGCTGGAACTCCAGATTCAGAGGCAGGCAGGCCTGGACATAGAATCCTGGACTCCCAGCTGCACTCTGGTGAGAAGATGCTGGGGCTTCCTCCCTGAGCTTCCCCTCCCTCGTGTGCAGATCCTATGCCCACGCAGCTACCCCATGCCTCACACTCATTGATGGCTTCATGCTGTTCTTAGGTCGAAAGCCTGGTATTGATTCAACGCTCCGTACACAGTGGTGGCTGCCATTGGGATTCTTTGGAGAGTGGCCCCAGGCATCTCCCTCAGTCTCGCTGGCCCTCAGTCTTCTGTGCTAGGAGGCAAGGAAGGCCTCTTTCCTGCGTATTCCTCCAGGTAACTGGGATAAACACGTGGGAAACTGATGGGAAAGGCTTGGGACACCATGATGACCCAGACCGTGTGGATAGGGCAGGCCTCAGGGGCTTCCTTCATGTGTCAAGCCTCCCATCACTTGCTCTTACCAGCTGGGCAAAATTCCCTTCCTGCCACATCCTCAGACAAGCCTGGAACACCACGAAGCAAAGCGCAGGCAACATCCCTCAGAAGGAGCCCCATTCTCAGCTCCACAGCATCCAGCCAGGAGAGCCCCAGGCTCCTAGAGAGAAGCAGGGTGAGGTTCCAGCAGGATGTGCAGACCCTTCAGGGTTAAATTCTGTCTTCCTTGGAAGACTCGGAAAGGCAGATGAGGTAGCCAGAGGAATACATACAGCCAAGTTGCCCGGTTCTTTTGGTTGGGTACCAGTGCCATGAAAAAGCAAAGATCCTTTTGTCCCCTCGTGATCCATTACTTTCTCTATCGGTGTGACCTCCTCCGTTCCTCCCTTAGCCCACAGTTTTAGTGGGATTATCACCCTGGTCCTGCATCCAGCCCTGGCCAATCGGAGCCTTTCACCACTCAGATCACAGTCGCCAGTTCCCATATCAGCAACTGGTCCAAGTGGGCCGAGAAGACTCAGTTCCAGGGCTTCAGTTGGAGCAAATGGGAAGGAGGGGCTGCCTCTTTCACTGAGGTTTCTGGGAGAACGAGACTCAGGCCTGGGGCTGCCACCTGGCCCACGCCGATCATGGAACCCCAACAGAGGAAAGCAGAACTGAGGGCTGAAGTGGCCCACATGGAACCCTGCTGACTTGTCTGAGTCCCCAGATCCAGCCCTACCTGAATCCAGCAGCAGGAGTTTTCAATTCCACAAACAAATCCGTTCATTCCTTTTCTTGCTTAGGTATGTTTCTGTCACTTCCAATCAATAGAGTTTGAGAAATACATGCAAATGATGATGAGAAGACAAGAGATGCAGAAGGATGGATTCACATCTGAGTGGGCAGCCTGACTCTAGGGCTGGCATGCAGCTGTGTGTCCATCCACTGGTCCACTGGCGGGTGCACTCTGCCTCCTCCCACTCTGCTGCCTGTTGCAGGGTGGCTCAGGGCTGCACTCCAGTCCCCCCCCATGTCTGCTGGCTTCCAGCTAGTTCAGCCAATAAGGGACCGTAGGGACAAGCAGAGGTAGGAGGAAGGGAGGGGCCAGGGTGTTCTCTCTCCTCCTCCTCCTCGGCCACAGGCACTGTCTCCCCTGCAGCACCAGTACCCCAGCAACCAGGGCCCTGATGAGCACATCCACAGGGTGACCCTGCAGTGCCTCCTCCCTCTGCCCCAGCTCTGGATGGTGTGATGGGGGAGGCCTTCGCTCCGGCTCACCTATGGGTTTCTCCCTGTCGTCTGGTCTGTTTCCTAGCAAAGCCATCAAGTATGTAGCCAGTTCCCTGCATTAAATTCTCTCTGTTTTCAATATTCGGAGTGTTTTCTCCTTTTCCTGTTTGGATTCATACCAATACAAACAGCAAATAGGTTTCCACTTATGTCATAGGAATAGGGAGCACAGGAACAGTGAGGGAGCAAAAATAAATTCAGAGCTACGGAAGCCAGTGTGAGCCTAGACCAGGCAGGGCCTCACGCACCACAGGAGGAGTTTGGGTACCAGCGTGACACAGTGGGGGCCCCGGTGCACCTTCACAAGGGTCAGAGGGCCGGGTAGCACCACCAGACAGTCCTCAGGAGGGGTCACGTGTGACAGGATCTGGGACACATCCTGAAGTGAGGACCTGACTTCTCCAGGCCAGCATGTGCTGTGGGCTTGGAGAAATGTGATCCAAAACTTCCAGGGGTTCCTACTCACTAACTTGCGGATTTCAAAGGCCGATCTTGGAGGAACTCTTCAGGGGCTCTTTCAGCTCCTCAAGTGAAACGGAACACTGTCTTAGGATTTGGGTGACTCCAGGAGCCAGCGAGGCGGAGGGGCCAGGGACTTCGGCAGAGGCAGCAACAAAGAGCCCAGTGACCCAGCAAAGCCTGAAGCAGCCCAGACATGAAAGGCATATGCTGGAAAAATTAGCTCAGTGTTTGCTTTGGGAACCAGTCTGACGGCACTTAATGCAGTGGGCGTTGTATATTCCAACTCACGGGACGTCCCAGATCCCTCGGCGGGACGACAAAGCGCCATTTGTGAGGTTTCATCCATGCCCTGGAGGGCGCCTGCCACCCGGCCACTCACTCCCAGCAGCGGAGCGGAGTGAGAACAGCCATGGGCCTGCTGTCCACGGACGGTCAGCCTTCTCCTCGAGGCCTGTGCCACGGCTGGGTTTGTGTTGACCTTTCCCTCTTACCCACCTTAGAAAGTTGAAAGGAATATAGAAGTCGCGAGCCAGGCGCAGTGGCTCACGCCTGTAATCGCAGCACTTTGGGAGGCCGAGGCAGGTGGATCACGAGGTCAGGAGTTCAAGACCAGCCTGGCCAAAATGGTGAAACCTCGTTTCTACTAAAAATACAAAAAAAAATTAGCCGGGCATGGTGGCATGCACCTGTAATCCCAGCTACTCTGGAGGCTGAGGCAGAGAATTGCTTAAACCTGGAGGGGCAGAGGTTGCAGTGAGCCAAGATCGTGCCACTGCACTCCAGCCTGGGTGACAGAGCGAGACCCCATCTGAAAAAAAAAAAAAAAAAAAAGAAGTCGCCAAGCCCCGGAAGCCAAATCCAGCAACCAGAGGACATCTTAAAAAAAAAAAAAAAAGCCAAGTTGCTCACTCACATCTCTCAACCAACGCGAAGGGCATGCCGGGGCCACACAGAGCACTGCGTGTTCACACTTTCCAATTCCTGCGTTATTCACCCCCCCAAGCCTGCCCCATCTCTGCCTTTCCTAACGCAGAAACAAGGCCCACCTCTCTTCGCCTCATGTGACATATAAAAGCCCAAATTGTCTGTGTGGGAAATCGGGGTCCTTCTCTGGTGGTGAATGGAATCCTCTTTATTGGGTGGTGGGGGGATGACTGTCACACATGAGGAATTCTCGTCTTATGTGTTGTGTCTGTCACTGTTCCCAAAAAGAGGGTGTGGGTGTATGAAAGGCACCTGCCGAGTTTTCCTCTTCTAACCCTCAGTGTGGTGAGGACACGCCTCTACTCATCCACCATGCATGCCTGAGTCTCAACCCAACTCTTCCATCAAACATTCTGCCTCCAGCTTTGGTCTCTTCACACTGGCCAGGAGGGTGTTTCTCTCTGGGGTTCTTTCTCACTAACCCCTGGACGGTTCCTGCCTTCTCTCAAGGGTCCTCACACCTCACCCAAACTCTTCTGTCCTGTAGGGCTCCACCCCAAAGGCCTCCTGGGTGCCACCCCTCACCCTGCTTCTGGCCCTGTGTGAGAAACATGGGCCTTTCTCTAGACGTTGGGGTCAGCTCTTATCCCCCCAACTACAACATCAAGACTTCCTTGAGGGCTTCCTTGTGGGCCCCTGGCCAAGAGTCCAGCATAGACAGGTTGGGGTAACTTCGAGGTTCTGGGAACAGAGCACCTGTCCCAGACTAAAGGCTCAAACCATCTCTGCTCGGCAAAGCCAGGCATGATGTGCTCGCCAAGGCCCTCGGCAGGAGAGGCAGTGGGGCCTTCAGGACGCTTGGAGGGGCTTGGCGAGGTCCATCTTCAGAGACCTGGGAGGGGTCTGCAGCTCAGCTTCAAGTGGGGAGAGTGGAGAGGAGCCTTGGGGGCCACACATGTGCCCAGGGAGGAGCATGGAGGCAGGGAGGGAGGCCTGGAGGCCCTGACGCAGCCATTAGATGGCTTCAGAGTGCGGCTCCCTGACCCTTGCAGCTCATGATATGAGCGCCCAATGGAGCAAAGAAGAACACCCCAGGGAAAGAAAGAGGACGGAGAGGGGCCTCTTTGGGCTCCTGCTTACAGATACATGGGTTTTCTAGTGCAGCTACTTCCTGCTAATTTATTCTAAGGACACAAGATGGGCTTAGCCACCCCCTGGAAGCTACTCCCATTCCCCTCAAACGGCTGGCACCCAAAGCGGACCGCAGGCGTCGCAGCTGGGGCTCTAGGGCCAGGCAGGCCCAAAGGAGCATCTCAGATTTCTGTCCTTGCTGGAGTTTGACCTTGGGCAAGACACACAGCTGTCCTGAACCTAACGAGTCTCGTTTCTAAACTGGGGTAGTAATGGCGCCCACCTGGTGGGTGGTGGAAAAGGCTGAATAGGATATGTGTTCCCAGTACTCAGGCCAGAGCCTGCCACTTAGCATTTGCTCAATAAATAAGAGAAAGACTGGTGGGAGGAGGAGAGTTAGAGCACCACCCTCCCTGAAACAGAGGTGCAGAATGGCCAGGAGTGCCAGGCACCACCTGCGCAGCTCAGGACACACACCCAGAGCCACCTGTGATGGTTAATATTAAGTGTCAACCAGACTGGATTGAAGGATGCAAAGTATTGTCCCTGGGTGTGTCTGTAAAGGTGCTACCAAAGGAGATTCACATTTGAGTCAGTGGCCTGGGTGAAGCAGACCCACCCTCAATGTGGTGGGGACTATCGAATCCATTGCCAGTGCAGCTAGAATAAAGCAAATTTGCTGAGTCTTCTGGCCTCCATCTTTCTCCCATGCTGGATGCTTCCTTCCCTCGAACATCCAGCTTTTGGACTCTTGTGTTTACACCAGTGATTTTCCAGGGGCTCTCGGGCCTTTGGCCACAGACTGAAGGCTGCACTGTTGGCTTCCCTATTTTGAAGGTTTGGGGACTAAGAGTGATTCGCCACTGGCTTCTCAGCTCCTCAGTTTGTAGACAGCCTTTCGTGGGCCTTTACCCTGTGATCATAGGAGTCAATTCTCCTTAATAAACTCTCTTTCATGTATACATGTGTTCTATTAGTTGTGCTCCTCTAGAGAACCCTGACTAATGCACCACCCTCAGTGCTCCTGTTCTTGACTAACCAGCCAGAGGCCAATCACAGAGGTTGGCACTCACAAGAAGAACAAGGGAGGGGCCCCACCCTAGAGGAGGCCCAGGTCCGTTGAGATGAGATCTGCACATAAATGTCATGGAATGCATCCCTGTCCCTGCTCTTGGGTCCAAAATGGGCCCTCTGTGGGTGTGGACTGGTAGGACCATTGCACCTGGCATTCTGAGATCTTGCTTGGATCGTTCTTCATAAGAAACACCAGTGCTATTGTAATTAAAGAGAACAAAAATTAAGTCATGGATATAAAGAAGGCCCCCAGGTTGGACAAAATCATTCCTTTGCCTACATTCCTGAGATCCATCAAGGGGACTGCCTTGTGCCCAGTCCAGCTGAGAGGACCAGAGCAGCAGGGATGGGGTTTGCGTGCATACTCAGCCCCACCATCAGCTCTCACCTTTTCCTGAGGCAGCTCCAAGGGAAATAGATCAGGATGCTGTGGCTTGGAAACTGGTTACTTATTTATGGAGGGATAACTCTAAGAGGTTTAAGTAAACTTCCCCTCTTTTAAAATTTCATTTTGGTAAATATCTTGACCTGCCACGTCTCTATGTTTCTCACCCGTCTCTGCCTCGTCTCTCTTGGTGCCTGGTGATCATCCCACACGGTGTCTTCCTTCCTCTGTACCCTCCCTTCCTACCTGGTTGTCCCATTCTGAACCCCCAGGTGCAGTCTTAGTCTTATTTTCTATTTAATTAATTTATTTATTTTGAGACGGAGTCTCACTCTGTCGCCCAGACTGGAGTGCAGTAGCACGATCTTAGCTCACTGCAGCCTCCACCTCCCAGGTTCAGGAGATTCTCCTGCCTCAGCCTCCCAAGCAGGTGGGATTACAGGCACCCACAACCGTGCCCGGCTAATTTTTGTATATTTAGTAGAGACAGGGTATCACCATGTTGGCCAGGCTGGTTTCGAAATCCTGACCTCAAGTGACCCACCTGCCTTAGCCTCCCAAAGTGCTGGGATTACAGTCACCAGCCACTGCGCCCGGTCAGTCTTATTTTCTAATCAAAGTTATTTGAGCTCTTGCAATGGCCCCTTCCTATATGGATACCCCAGTATAAAACATGATCATTTTCTTAAATGTGGGAACTGTCTCCTTGGTCTGAGGAAATGCAGGTTCAAATCCCAGCTCAGCCACTGCTTAAGTGGATAACCTTGGTCAGGTTATTTAGCTTGCCTCTGTAGCGTTTCTTAATGTTTCACACTGTGCTAATAGTGCATATAGGGGAAAGCATAGTGTTACCAGGAGTTCCCAGACAAAAGCAGACTATCAGAAACCTAAATTCATTCCCAAGTCATAGGGTTTATCTTGGAAATGCACACCATTTTTTTTGCTGATAATCTATCGCTGTCGTAGACACGTTATTTGCCTACTCAATGTCCATTTTTCTCCTTCATTTACAGAATCTCTTAATTATTGGGTGCTTTGACGGTTAATCACTGAACAACAAAGAATCACTTAATAATTGGATGCCTATCTAGAAACACGTCCCAACCTCCTTTGCATATAGACATGACCAACACTCTGAAGTCAATATGTAGGGGTTTCCAGGAAGGCTCTTTAAGAAGAACCAATTCACCTGGAAGATACCTCTCACCCCTTCCTCCTTCCTCCTGCCTGGATGTGATGACAAGCACTTCAGCAGCCATTTTGTGCCAATGAGGCAATCTCTAAATGAAGCGACATGTTTTGGATGGTGGAGCAGAAAGGAAAATAAGCTTGGGTATTGATGACACCAAGCGGTCACCATTCCTTCACATAAAGAAGGAACTCCTGATTCACGTGAGCCACTTGTATTTTAGGTCTCTATTATCAGCAGCTGAGTACAATTCTGAGATCAGTTATGATGATTGTTTCAGTATAAAAGTATTTGCAACAACTCACCATGGAGCAAACTAATGCTCTGGAAATAAGTGTCCTCACTCTCCTAGGTGTTCTGTCCCCCAGTTCACTGTGTCCCTCCCCGGCATGCATGCCCCAGAGAAAGAAGCCTGGTATGCTGGGGGCCGTGGCCTGCACTTCCACTCTGAACCACCCCTGCTCTGCCCCCTGCCCTTCTGATGGAGTGAGCACCCCTGGAGCACCACCTACAACTCCAGACCCAAATGTGCTCTTTCTTTGCCTGGCTGAGAGTGGCTCCCTGGCCAACATGATGGGGGCCAGCTAGGAGAGGGGATGGAGGCCTGGCAGTGAGCTGTGTCCCCAACGTCAACTTGACTGCTGATGGGCTGGGTGACGTTGAGTGTGATCTTTGACCTCTTTGGTGTCCTTGACTTCCTTCATACATTGAGGGAGTTGAAGCAGATGTCCCCTCCTGAGACACAACTCACAAGGACCTTGGACTGATGTGGTGATGAATTGGAGCTTTATGGTCACAGAGAGTTGAGTTCAAATCTTGACGGTGTTATTCACCTGCTGTTTGAACCTCTGGTTTCTGTAACATTTCTCTCTAGCACTGTGTTCATGACATGGGGATAATGAGACACCCACCTCACACAGTGGGGGTATAAGAGTTTGCTGGGGCGGCCACAACAAAGGGCCATAAACCAGGTGGCTTAGAACCACAGAAATTTATTTTCCCATGTTCTGGAGGCCACGAGTCTGAGATGGAGGTGTCAGCAGGGCTGGTTCCTTCTGGGGCTCGAGGGACACTTTGCTGCAGGCCTCGCTCCAGTTCCTGGTAGCCTCAGGGGTTCCGTGGTTCCTAGAGCACTGTCTCCTCCCAGTCTTCACATCGCCTCCCCTCTGGGCATGTCCATCTCTGCATCCAAATTCCCCCTTCTATAAGGACCCAGTCATACCTAGGAGGCCCACCACCCTGTGACACTGTCTCAAATTGATCATCTACATAAGGCCCTATTTCCACATAGGGCCACATTCACAGGTATCGGGGGTTAGGACTTCAATGCTTTTTTGGGGGGACAGAATTCAATCCATAAGAGAAGTTGGCTTATTCATGTTAAGTCCTGCCCTGCAGCCTCTGAAGGTGCTAACCCCCCAGTCATATTCTCTGTTGCCATTATTCTCTACTCTGTTGTCAACAGAATAGGTTTTCGTTGACAAGAGCAAAGAGGGCTGCACCCATGCCACTCATTCCTCTGCGGAGGTTTGCAGCTGACAGTGGCAAACCTCGCTGACTTGGTGAAATCATTCTCTGACCTAAATGGTTGACTGGGAGCTGGAGCTGACCTCCTCCTTCACACTTACTGGACGGACAGACCTAGCCAAGGGGTCAAAAATTCCAAATCTCTCCATATTCCTCAGGGCTTGAGATTGTATTTTACCATGGAGTGAAATTCATTCGAAGGTTTCTTCATTTTCCACAGACCTTGCCAGAACACGCCATGCTGAAAGAGTGGCTGGAAATTCTAGTCAGGCCCCAGCTTTGCCTGTTTTGAAATTGGTTCCTCTTCTTCTGCTTCCCCTCTTCCTATTTGTAGGGAAGAAATTCAAAATATTCACCATTTTCCACCTGTTTTCACCACTTTGAGGTTTCTGAACATGGCGGCTCTTTGGAAACGACTAGAGAAATAGGCGGTTGCCATTCTGTTTGTGAGCAGAGAGGGGCCTGCTTGTGGCATTTTTGGATTCAACACTCACTGGGCTTCTCCCAATGTCCTTGATAAATAAATCATCTTTAAATGAGACAATCTTTGAATAGCTGAGCAGTGACCTAAAAAATGAAGGCTATTAGGAAATGGGAAACACGTCAGCCTCTGAGTCATGGGTTCTTTTTATTTTTCATGTATGTGTTGAATCTGTGTGAAATTCCTTCCCCCCCACACCCAATTATAAATAGAAACCAATGTGTTTTTCAGTTGGGCTTTTTTTTTATGAGGTTTTTCCCACAGACAAAAAGGATTTTCACTTTCAGGAAGAAGGGTTGCCAAAGAACAGAGGTCTGTAAGATGGATGTGGATTGGGGCCACGCGTCTCCTCTCCAGATCCAGCCTTGGTGTGCTGTCCTCTGCCGGATACCTGGGCTTTTTTTTTTTTTTTCTTGAGCCTCTTGCAATGGAGAGAAAAACACCCCAAAGTAGGACTCAGAAGATGCAAGTCTAGCCCCGATCCCCGTGGCTCACTGGTGATCCAGCGTGGAACCCGCCTTTCCCCATCAGATGCAAGTCTAGCCCCGATCCCCGTGGCTCACTGGTGATCCAGTCAGATGCAAGTCTAGCCCCGATCCCCGTGGCTCACTGGTGATCCAGCGTGGAACCCGCCTTTGCTCATCAGATGCAAGTCTAGCCCCAATCCCCATGGCTCACTGGTGATCCAGCGTGGAACGTGCCTTTGCTGGTCGAATATCAGTTGGCTCACCTGGTGCTGTTCCGCTCAACTGGCAGCTAAATTGGCCTTGGCGCGCAGAGTCTGAATACTGCAAGATACGCAGAGAGGAAAAAATCTCCGCAGCCCTCGGAAGCCTGGATGGGAAGGCCGCTGATGAGGGAAGAATGGAGGAGGTGGTGTGGCACTGGAGGACAAGGAAGCCTCCTCCCCAGGCCACGGGGAAACCGACACAGGGACACTAGAGGCAGCCGGTGCATCAGGATCTGCCCGAGAGACTCGGAACCTGGCCGCACAGATCCACAATCTCTTTTCAGCAATTCCAATATCCCAAACGTGAAAACCTACCAAAAAAATAATAAAAGCTCAACTGGCAGCAAAACCTGCCACCCTGAACGTGCGTGAGACTGTGTTTAATTTCAGTTTTTCCCTCTTAGCTTGAATGCTGAAACACTCCCTGCAGAACTGTTCATGAAAGGCTGCCCCAAACCCTGTGGGGAGTTATATTATGTGGGGTCTGTGCACCATGTTACCTTCCACAACCCATGACAGTTCTGAATTATGCATGCATCTGGCCCCAGGGGTTTCAAATAAGGGTTTGGGGACCTGAAATAATCTCAGTTGGAATTGTCACCAGTAATCAAGTGTCCCCGTGCAATGTGTCAGAGTTGCAAAGTGCTAGCCTGTAGGATGACCTAGAGATAGATTTTGTTGAGTGACCACTGTGTTTTCAATTTTTTGGTGTCCTTGGTTGGGAGCAAGGTCATATCTAACCCCTGCTGCCTCCTTCCTTTGGGCACCTGCCTGCCCTTGAAGGCATTTGAGGTGACAACTCTGCCGTGTGAAACAATGTCCCTGAAGGGAGAGAACTGGTGACTGAGATGCGCTCCCCAAATCGCCAGCCTTGCATTCATTCATTCTGCAAGCAACGGCAGAGTGACGTTTGCTTACAGTATTTGTGATTTGACAGCAATGTTTAAGTGTCAATTATTAGTAAAATACTAGGGGGAGCCTCCCAGAGCTGAGTTACTTGCACTGCCCAATTTGTTCTCTAGCTGGGGGTTGACTGGGCACTTCCTCGGGGTGTCCTGAGTGGGTATTTCAGTACCCTACTTCCGGGGCTATCTTCAGGGCTACGCAGCCCTGTGGCACTGCTCTCAGACCCATTTCACAGATGGAGGCCAAGCCTCAAAGATGGTTCATCACTTGGCCGCAGGTTCTACAGTAAAAATGGAAGGACTCGGGTTGCACCCTGGCCTTCCGTCCCGGCTCTTTCGTAGCACACTGCAGTGCTGCAGAGTAGAAGGATGCTTGAGGACGTCACTTTGGGATTAATGTCCCCCATTGAAAACCTGCAGCCCAGGGCCATCTGCACTTACAACACAGCCTGATGGCGGCAGACAAGGCTTCCTTCTGCTTCCCGCCTGCATCTCAGCCACACACGATTATTGAGAACACACTGAGTGCCAGCGGTGGCTGCTGAGGACACAGTGGTGAGCAGAGGAATAAGGCCCTTGTTCTCCCGCAGCTTAGAACCCACCGCAGCAGGTCAGATGTCGAGGAAGCGATGGAAGACACCGGGGAGCTCATTTCAGATGGTGGAGGGGGCTGCAGGGGGAGTCAGTGAGACGAGTCAGCTGGGCTCCTGAGGGGGCAACACCTGAGCAGAAAGGCCAGAGACGCAGCCTGGGCAGAATGAACGGCACCTGCGAAGGCTTGCAGCAGAGGGCCGGTCCCACAGCACGTTCCTGTCCACCCGACCCAGACATTGAGTCGTGTCCCGGCAGCACCTGTTGGAGGCAGCTGGGACACATCGTCACTGGGACCCACAGCACCCACACCTGTTCCATCGTTCCATGATGTTACGGCAGGAAAATGGAATGGGCTCTTCCAAGAAGTTCCCAAGGCAGCTGAAAGTATTGGAGTTAAGACTGTGAGGCCTGCGTTCAAGTCCTTGCTCTGCCCCTATTAACTGACTTGGCTTTGAATAAAGCCCTTTTTCCTCTCTCTCTTTTTTTAAAAATCTGTGTTCTTTCCTGTAAAATGGACATCTGACGCCTTGTGAGAATTTCATGAAACAATGCAGAAGACCTACGTAAGCCTCAAAGCACAGGAGGAAACGCATTCCTAATGCTGCTGCTGCTGCTGCTGCTGCTGCTGCTGCAGATAATGATAAAGGCTCTAAAAGTGGTGGCTTAAAATCTGAAATGTTGACAGGGGAACCTCAAACAGGGGAGCCTCAAACTGTGGCCATGAGCCCAGATGGGAAAATCTGAATGCCAACTACTTGTCAATCTGAATAAGGCTCCTGTTAAAAGGCAGATTTCCAATCGATGCTTGTCGCCCTCTGGCCCCACACACATTTCACAGGGACTTTGGACAAGAGACATAAACTCTCCGGCCTTCGTTTCTTTTCCCTTTGGCATATGACATGCGCTTGGAGTAAGTCATTCCCTCAGGCCCATCCAGCAGTGATAGCTGCAGGTATGCAATGCAGGATTCCCCCGACTGTACCCCATATCTGTCTCCCCCGACCCCTCGCAGAGCCCTCCCTCCACCTCTGAAACGCCCAAGTTTACCTCTTTCCCCAGAGCAAACTTCAGAAGCCAAGCCTTCGTCACCACTGTGGACAAGAACACTGACCAGCCACCTTGGCCCCAGCCTGGGGGCGGTGCACAGAGTGGAAAGTACACGTTGTATGTGGGGCATCTTCCTCGGGAAAGATTTGCCAAGTCTCTGTAAATGGAACTCTTTCTTTCCTGACCCTTTGCCCTTCTTCAAACCTTTAAAAAATACGCGGTTTCACTTTCAACTACACCCAAGCTTACAGTGTGTTATTTTGGCTGGAAGACAGAGCTTCGTGGGGGAGGCGTGGGTTTCCCAGATCTGAGCCCAGTGATATGAATGAGTGAACCGCCTGTGAAGGCTCCCGGGTCAGAGCATCCGCCCAGAGTGGCACTGGTTCAGCTGGGATCCAATGCGAGTTTCCAAGCCTGGAGCTGGGCAGCCCTCACTACTTGTGCCTCAGTCTTACCCCATATGACCTCCAAATGGTCTGAAATTGCAAACGTATATTCCTGGCCCCCACTACCAGATCCAGGTTTTGTGGGCTCAAGCCTTAATACAATATGAGGATCTTTCTTTAAGGAAAGAATACAAAATTATAAATATAAAAGTAGTTAGAAAAGTGAATATTCAGAAAAGAAACCATAACAAATTGCATATTTTTAAAAGCTAACAAACACTGCAAATATCACTACATCTACAAATAACATATTTTCACTAGTTCATTGCCTGACAGACACACACCCACGATACCTTCATTTTGCTGCATGTTCTTGGATCTCCTTTTTTTTTTTTTTTTAAATATAATCACAAGTGTATGTTGATTGAAAACTGTTTTTGGGATGATTTTTGTACAGGTGTAGTTCCAGATGGCACCTGTGAAGTATGTTCACGAATTTTGCAGGACCAGCAGTGGCTGGTAGGTTCCCATTCAGCATTATTTTGCTACATGTGTTAGATAGAATTCTGCCTTTATTTTAGTGGCAAGAGAATCTTTTGGGTAAGCTACTTCTGGCAAATCGGACAGAGTCAAGACCCCTTGGTGCACTGTATTCAGGAGACCCATCTCACATGCAAAGACACACATAGGCTCAAAATAAAGGGATGGAGGAAAATTTACCAAGCAAATGGAGAGCAAAGAAAAAGCAGGGGTTGCAATCCTAGTCTCTGACAAAACAGACTTTAAACCAACAAGGATCAAAAACGACAAAGAAGGACATTACATAATGGTAAAGGGATTAATTCAATAAGAAGAGCTAACTATCCTAAATATATATGCACCCAATACAGGAGCACCCAGATTCCTAAAACAAGTTCTTAGAGATATACCCAAAGGAACCCCTTTTCATATGATGACAATTTTGTCAATGTTGTTTTCTACAGTGAGAATAGGAAGATAGATCAGCAGCTGCTGTGGTGTATTTGGCTACAGTGTGATTTTGTGATTTTGTGTGTCTTTGGTGGAAGTTAGCTTAGAAAAAATGTCTTTCAGTTTCACAATGATATAATTATGCTTCTACCTGGCCCATTGATCCCAACTGAGACTGCTGTAAAAAATTCAAGACTATAATCAAATTTTGGAAAACTTCTATTGAATTTCCTTCATATATGAGTTGTAAGATTTCCGGTCATTTCAGGTTTTCTTGTACAATTAATAACACCACATGCTCTTTGAACTGACAGTACTGAATTTGTCATCGGTGATTTTATTTGTGGATTTTATTCTATCTACCTGAATGTCAGTTATTTTCCATCCAACCAGCAAGAAATTTAAATATTGGTGTGATACATTAATATTACTCACTTCTCTTCAATAACTAGGTCAGCAGTCTCCAAACTTTTTGGCACCAGGGACTGGTTTTGTGGAAGACAGTTTTTCCATGGACGGGAGTGGGTGGTGGGGATGGTTTCAAGCTGAAACTATTCCACCTCAGATTATCAGGGATTAGATTCTCATAAGGGGCCCGCAACCTAGATCCCTCACACGTGCAGTTCACAATAGTGTTCCAGCTCCTATGAGAATCTAATGCTTCCCCTCATCTGACAGGAGGCAGAGCTCAGGTGACAATGCTCCATCACGCGGCACTCACCCTGCTGTGTGGCCTGGTTCCTAAGAGCCCACAGACCAGTACCTATCAGCAGCTGTGGAGCTGGGGACCCCTGAACTAGGTTATCATGTCACCTAAGTGCTAATTTATCACTTCCATTTGAAATTGACCTCTTCTTTTTTTTTGAGACAGAGTTTCACTTTGTTGCCCAGTCTGGAGTGCAGTGGTACAATCTCAGCTCACTGCAACCTCCACTTCCCAGGTTCAAGCGTTTCTTCTGCCTCAGCCTCCTGAGTATCTGAGATTACAGGCACACACCACCATGCCTGGCTAATTTTTTTTTTGTATTTTTAGTAGAGACAGGGTTTCACCATATTGGCCAGGCTGGTCTCAAACGCCTGACCTCTTGATCTGTCCACCTTGGCCTCCCAAAGTGCTGGCATTACAGGCGTGAGCCACTGCAGCCAGCCGACCTCCTTTTTTTTTTTTTTTGAGATGGAGTCTCACTCTGTCACCCAGGCTGGAGTGCAGTGGTGTGATCTCGGCTCACTGCAAGCTCTGCCTCCCGAGTTCACACCATTCTCCTGCCTCAGCCTCCCGAGTTGCTGGGACTACAGGCACCCACCACCATGCCCGGCTAATTTTTTTGGTATTTTTAGTAGAGACCGGGTTTCACTGTGTTAGCTGACCTCTTCTTAATGAACTTCTGCTTCCGTGATGATATGGACATTTTCAGTTATAATTCGCTTCTCAGTGTCGGAAGATCTGTGCCATGCTTCATGTTCATCTCTTTTGTTTCATATTCTATTATGCAAGTCATCCATTGTTTTTTAATAAACAAATTTAAGATAAAAGAAGGTACCCTTCAAATACATCTAAATTAGGAGTCTGCGATTTCTCACTTTCTTTATTCGAATATTCCATAATCCCTTTCTAAGTTTCAACTATAGTGGGATACTGAAGCTTGATCAAACATACCATTCCCACCAAAGTGATTTTTACGAGCTGTGGCACACTTATCATCCTATGCACTGCATTGCTGAGGGTACTCCTGATGGGAATGAATTTCCATTTCCACGGAGTCCAAGAGAATCGAGTCCTCTGCTTACAGCCATGTGTATCTGTTTGGAGGAATTTTCCACAGAGCAGGCTCTGCAGATTCCAACCTTTTCCATGCTCGCCTGCTCGTGTTCTTGCCGGCATCACCGGGCATGGTGGCTTCACTGTTCCACCCTTGTTGCTGCACCTCCATGTCATGACCCAGGGAAGTTGACAGAGGGGCAGGAGGAACATGCTGGAAGCCACCACACATGGTGTCTGTATCCCGATGGCACCAGCAATGTTGCTGATGCCAGGCTACTGCTCACAGCCCAGGATCCAGGTATCAGCCTCCCCTTAGGCAAATCGTGGCCCCTCCCATGCCACCAGCAGAGGTGACGGAGGGCAAGTCAGAGCAGGAGGAGACAGCTGTCTTAGCCAACTGTGATGAAAATATCTTGCAAATTTCACAAAAACGTATCACCTTGGGGACATATTGGAAGAGGACTATGCAAATTCAGGTCCTGAAGCTTCAGTTGCATTAGCTTCATGATAAATCCACCTCTAGGTGGTCCACAGATGCCACCCTTAGGTACCCAGCTGGCAAACATGTTACACTCCAGGCCTCATTCAAAGCTGCAGGATCAGAGCCCCTGTTGACGCATCTGTGAGTCTCTCTGAACCAACATGTCCCTCTCTCTGTGTCCATAGCACTCTGCTTGTTACCATGCGCAGCATCAGTTGCTAACTTGCCATGACAACTGTCCAATGAGAGTCTCTGCCGTCGGATGATGTCAGTCACTCTCAAGTACCCAGGCCACCAGAGAGGGGAAAATCTTACCCCTAAAGTTGTGCAGTGCCCCACCTATACAACCAAACACGACAGCCAGCCACCTCTCTTCCTAATCTGTCCTCCCCTCTGTGGTCAGAGTGACCTTTCTGAAATGGAAACCCAACCACACCACTCCCTCCTTGTAAGAAAACAACTGTCGGCATCCCTGCTCCTCTCACCGTGAAGCCTAAAGCTTATAACAGGGGCCCCAGACCATGATCTACCTATCCAAGGCCATCTCTCACCATCCTCTAACTCATGCTCAAAGACGCAGAGTTCCTTGCCTCTCCGAACCCTCAGCCCTGCCTCAATTTCTTTTCTCCACCACATTAACTGACTGGCTCCAGCCCAACCTTTAGCTTGCCTACCGCCTCCTCCAGGAAGCCTTCCCTGACCTGCCCATCCCACACACTTGGTTGGTAACTCTTTATGCACTTCTCCTAGATCCTGTACCCCCATAAGAGATATCTTACCAAACTGTTCTGTCATTTTGTTTTTCATTTTTTGGCCTCTCCCATGCTCTTTTCCAATGAGCCATCAGAGAAACAGATGAACAGGACACTGGCCCTGCTCTCACGGCACTCTGGAAGGAACCGAGAGGACAGATTCATGCACAGCCAATCACAGACCTGGGAACGCCGCTACAGGGGCAAAGAACAAGCTATCGATGTTACAGCGACCCTCCAAGGAGCCCAAGAATTTCCTGAGTTGGAGAAGAGGGGTCAGGGCAGGGGGATTCTAGAGGGGTGCGTGGGAGAGTAAACCTCGCGTCCAGCAGAGATGGATGGGGGCTCCTCGCAGGGAGGGATGGGGGGTGAGAGGCTGCAGAGGTTGCCTGGGGCCTGCTGGGACTTGACCCAGCTGACAGTGGGCACCGTTGAAAAACGTGCAGCGGGAAGTGGCGGGGCCACGTTTGCATTCTAGGAAGACATCCTGGCAGCCGGGGAGGGTGGTCTGCCGGGGCCAGAGTGGAGGCCGGAAGGCCAGTGAGGGGGCTGTCAAATGTGGCGTCCAAAGCAATGCCTCCAACTGCCAGCAGAGAGAAGTCTCATTAGCGAAAAGAGAGGAATTGCTCCTGCCGCTTAGACTGCAAAAAATCCAAGTTCGACATAAAATAAAATAGACTTTTTATTTTCTGATTTTGCATTTTCTAATATCTGTCCTTTTGCTGTTCCGTGTCATCTCCTTGTTTCCTCTCTGGCTTTCCATGAGTTCTTTGCATACTTTGTTTTCAATTTTAAAATGCATATCTTTCAGTATAAAGTTAACGGCCCTGCCTCCCTGCAGCTGGTGAGACCTGAGTTCAAATCCCAGCTCTGCCGTTTGCCGCCTGCTGTTCCTTCTTTGTGAAAAGAGAGGTTTCAGTCCCTCTCCAAAAGGGGCGTGTAAAGAGGAGGTCATGCCCAGCAGGAATTTACGAGGATGTCTAAGACATGGGAACTAGGACAATTGTTCTCAATATCATGCTTCTTAAAAAGGCCTGTTTTAGCGTGTAAGCAATCCAGGCAAAGATAAGGAGCTGAGTTCTATCAAGAGAACAGTGAGAGATTAATTCCAGAGATACGTCAGGGGTGAGGACGACCTCACCTAACAGGTGACTTTCATGCCTGTCAGCAAATACCTTTTCCAAATAGTGCTGTCCGCTTCAATCTCTCTAGGGAAGGATGATGAAGGCTTCCGCCCGGAGCTCACGAGAGAACAGTGGGCTTAGTGGAAACTCCACACACCTGGCTGGGGCTTGTCAGGGGGAGACGCTGAGGGCTGTTTCTTTCCAGTCTTGGAAGACGCGGGATTTCTTCTCGGCAGCTTTGCTCCGCCTGCGTTTGAGCGGTAAGTCCGACCCTCCCTGTCACATCTTTGCAGGCTGATTCTTATTCATCCTTGACTTCTCAGCTCCAATCTCACCTTTGCAGTGAGGCCACAGCCATCTGCCAAGGGGGCCCGGGTCACTCCTTCCCACATCCTGTTTTATTCATTGTCTGAGTGGCGGTGTTCATTTTCCTGTTTACTTGTGAACTGATTCCTTTCGTGTTCCCTCCCTGGCACGTGCACTGTGCACTACCGTATCTTCAACCTAAAACAGTGCCTGCGAAGCGGTGGACACTGAGGAGAGATTGTTGGCTGGGTGAGCAAATGCCCTGCGGGCTGGTCTTTTTCCTTAACAGTAGGAGGTGGTCATTTTTCTCAGCAGTGCCTTTGGAGAGGCTTAACTTTGTACTGATTGTGTGGTGTTCCATAGTAAATACTTAGTACAGTGTGTTGAAGCACTGGTTGCATTGTCTGGCATTTCTGAGGATAATCTTTAGATATATTAACATAGTAATTAATCAGAGATTAGGTATTGAGTTTGTATTGTTTTCTGGAAGTGTGTGATAATTGATACAAAGTTAGAATGAAGCCCCAGATTATAACAAACTTCTTCAGGTGTGGCCTTCATTCCACTGCTGCGGTGACAGTGTGAATAAATGCTTGCTGCCCTACAGTGCAATGTGAGCGTCTGTTAGCTGCGTTCCTTGAGACTGGCTCCCGGCACCCGCATTTCACTCTTCCCAAGTTCTCCGACTTCCACGTCCCTGATGGGTGCACCTCTCCAAGGATGGGGTTGGGCTTGGGGAGACCAGGAGATGGCCAAGAGTCAGTGAGAAAAGATGTGTGTTGCAAACTCCTGCTCACCCCACAATAACCCTCATCTGGTCTGCACACAGCAGTGGCCTTTGGGTGCTGGTGACCTGGGGGTCTTAGAAATAAAATATCAGTGCCATCATCTCAACATCCCCCGTTTCAGCCACCCACCCCCAGCTTTGCTGTCTTGGACGTCCACAGAGCTGAGAGCAACCTGTGGTCTCCGAGTGTCTCCAATCAGGGCAGACGGTCAGAGTCGAAAACACTCCTGTCCCCTATAGGAGTTTCTCATTGATACCCACCCCCCGCTCCCCACTCACTCAGGTGTGTGTTTATTGCTTTGGTGGGAAAGTCACGCAATAGGGGAGAATTGAAAACGTAAATGAACATATTGATGACCGATTAGATCCTTGCAATGGCTGCTATGTCTTATTTGCCCTCCCTCAATCTGTTTGAAAGAAAACGGTTCTCCAAACTTCCACATCACAGTTTCCACTGGCACTGCATGTTCATTTATACTATTATCCTCCCCCTGATATTTCTTCTTACTTTATCTTATTTTAAAAGAACAATTTTACAGCACAGACCTTCGTGAAAATAGTCATTTCTCATTGCCGTCAGAAGCTGCTATAAAAATAAAGGCAAGAAACCACACCGCCATTATGAAACTCTTCCTAGACACTGCGGCTTGCCCGAGGCTTGCAGCCCAAGCCTGCTCTAGCTTGCTAATGCAGGCAACTAGGATGCTTGAGAGAGGCATGGGGAGGTGCTTGGGCTCTCGTAATTACAGAACTTCACTTGCGATTTTCAGTACTGCCGAGTGTTCCACCTGAAGTCCTTGCTCAGGTGAAATGAGTCCCACACCAGGTGCTCTGGCTGGAACTTCCGAGAGCCCAATCTGGGTGCTGTGGGCTTGTGGGCCCTCCGTGGCTCCCTGTGGTTGCAGAGGGACGAGAAGACCCTCTCACCTCCGCATCAGCACCCCCTCCACTGTGTGTTCACAGCCAAGTTCGCAGCCACCCCTCTCTCCTCCATCTGCTTGGGAGCTGCCTGTCCACTCGCTCCTCCTGCACCAATGATCTGCTGATTAAAAAAAAAAAAATGCTGGGCACAGTGGCTCCCCTGAGCTCTCAGTGTGTGTGGCTGGCTCTACAAATGGCCTCATGTACGCCTCCAAATCTCACGAGGCACAGGCTAGGCTTATCTCCATTTTACAAATGAAGACATGGAAGTTCAGAGATGTTGAGACACTTGCTCAAGGTCACACAGCTCAAAAATGGCAAGGCCGGGACTCAAACTCAGGCCTGGCTCCAGCATCCACGTTCCTGACCATTTGGGCAAAGTTACACGTAGATTTTCTGGGTTTGGCAATAACAACAACATGTCCCCAGCTAAGGTGTCATTCACTGCATTCTCCAGGTTACGGCATTACTCATTAACATAACTATTCTACCAGGGGGCTCATTTGCAAATGCTTGTAGCAAAATTGAAACGTATTCATTCAGAGGGGTTACCCTAAAATAGCAAATTTGCAGAAAGCCCCTCCGAGCTTGGAAATAGCTGTCATGTTCCCATCCCATTTAATAATAACAATCAGAACTTTGCTAAACATGGGTTACTTTATCCCATTTCACAGAAGGGGACATTGAGACTCAGAGAGGTGAAGAATTTGCGCAAGATCCTCACTTATTAGTGTGGTGGGAGTGAGACCAGAAATCCAGGCAGTCCAGGCACAGACCTGAGAGCAAGACCCTCCCACCATAGCACCTCTCTCCTGTCCACCGCAGCAGCTCAGTTCCCTGAGAGAGAGGGAGGGGCAGGGGGAGCCGGGGAGACTGGACAGGAGCCAGCCAGGGAGCCGGGGAACGTGGGACCTGAGGGTCGAAGGCTGAGAAGAGCTGAGGAGGGAGGTGTCACCTTCCAGCCAGGCTCTCGGCTCTCTGCTCCTTGTCCTTGTTGATTGGAGAACCCATGATGTCGCAACGACAGTGGCGGAAATGGTCCGTCTAGACACACATCTAATTACCTGCTGTGAAAATCCCCACCGGGATGTGTGCCACAGGCAGGATGACCTGGCGCCACATTCATCTGAGCTCTCTGTGCCGCTCACACGCAGGATGACCTGACGCCACGTTCATCTGAACCCTTGTGCCGCTTGGCATCAGCTGGGAGTAGGACAGGGCTGGACTGCGCCTGCTGCGCCCCTTCTAGCTGGGGAACCTGGTGGGTGGGGGTGGTTGGTGGTTTTGTTGGTTTGTTTTGAAGCTCCCTGAGGCTCAGTTGTGTCGTCCACGGAACAGACTTCCTGTCTTGAGCACCTGCCTTGTTTAGGCTTCCCAGCAGCAGGTAAACAGCATCTCCCTTTGCCTCGTGCTTCCAAGGTTTCCCAATGCCCCTTGCAGGAAGGCAGCAGCATGTCATGCCCCAGTTCAGGAGGAGGCAGCGTGGGTGCAGGCTCAGGCGAGGGTGGTGCTGGAGGGAGGTGGTTCTGTGGGTTCTGTCACGACTGCCGCGGCCGATCATAGCGCCGTGAGGCCACCTGCAGAGGCCTCAGCCGTGACGTCTTTGCTGGAGCGCGCTCCGGTGGGATCTAGGCATTGCTCCTGGTTTCCACACATCCCACAGACTATGCGAGAGGAACTCCTGAATAAATTCCCTTTTCTGCGTCAGCTTCCTCAAGTGGATTCTGTTGTTGCAATTACAAATCCTGACTCACACACCGTCTCACAGGGTGGTTCCAAAGAAGAATAGTGGTTGTGAGTTGCTCAGCGTAACGCTGCACACACAGGCACCCCGTATATAATTGTTGAATGAATGAAAGAATGAATTCATGGGAAGAAAGCGTGGGGCAAGGTGTCCTGCACCTGGGAACTACTCACTAAATATGTGTTATTAGGACTGATCATGACGATTATAAAATAATTATAATGCAGCCTTGAAAATAGCCACCAGCCTGTGTGCATCTGGGCAGCCAAAGAAAATATGAGTCACCGCCGTAACCATCAGGGCTATTGCCAATGTCCGGGCCCAGGAAGAATTTCTCTGTGGCTTTGAGGTTAAGGCAACTAACTGTGTGGAGAAGTGATATCTCTCGGGCTGGAGGCTTTATGTCCGGGGTGCAATTTACCACCCCTTCTTTTGTCTCTGCCATGGCGGCTGGCAATGTCTGCATGCTGGTGGAGTTACGGCTCTCCGCAGAAGCATGGTAGAAAAACAAGATCAAGGTCGCACAAAAGAGGGTTGTGTGTTCTTGTGGCAAATCTAGTCCACCCTGGCTGGTAGAATAACTTAAAGGAAACTCAAATCAGGTGGAGCGAGGCACTTGAAGCTCTGTCCAGCAATCTGCTGTGTTTTTCTCTTCTCTCTGTGGGTTTTGAACCAGAATCTGTTTCCAGTTCACGTCTGGTTAAATGTCTTTATTCTCTTTGGTTTAATCACCAAGAGCAGAAAGGCGTGATGAGGGCATCTCTGATCACAATTGAATCTGTCTTTGAAAATGCTCTTGGCTGGACTCTGCTGGTCTTCATCGTAAAGCCCGTGGGAAGCTCTCAGGATCAATATTCGGCCTTGTTCATAAAATCACCTAAGAAGGATCCTGGTTTGGCCCTCTGTGATGGCTTGCATGAAACGCTGTGCAGCACCAAGTAGGGCCTGCATTCCTCTAAACCGTTCATGTTATTTTTGGTGTGGGTGAACGAGGTTTGTTCGTGAGAGTCTGACTATTGAAAACAGGCGGTACAGATAAATGAATGGCTATCTCTGGTGCCTGCTTTGGGTGTATTCCAGATGTGTCAACTTGTAAACAAAGGAGGTGTCTGCTCCATGCTGGGGACCGTGTGGGCAGCTGCGTGGCTGTTGATGGGTGGAGGTTTACACAGCAATGTCCCACCAGCCCTCGGCGCTGCCTGTGACCGCCACTCCTCCCTGACAGGGTTCCGATGGGAATGGGAAAATGTGAATTCTGTATCACAGGCTGGTGTGTTCACTTCATGCCTTTGGAGCCTGGTGATAGAATTGTCTATGAATAGATGACTAGTACTTTGACCTTATACATTAATTGACTGCCCCTAAAGATCTGGAAAAATGGATTTCAGTCTCATTCAGGGGAATGTTCAGGGATTTTCTGAAAAGACAAACCATGTGGTAAAATGTGGTGATTGCCTTCATGGGGCCTGTGCATGTGGGTGGATCTTTGATGCCAAGAACTGGGTCAGAAGTAAAGATCTTGGCTATGGAAGGTGAAGAATGTACACTGCCCCATGGCGACCGCATCAGCACCCCTGCGGCCCCAGTCTCTGCAGATTCTGATTGCACCTGGTAACCTGGTCCACCCCTGACCTTTCTTACCTCAGAAAATGGCATCTCCACGGAACCAAAAGCTCGAAGTTGCCGCAAGTCTCCTGTTTTGGTCACTTCCCTTCCCCATCCATCAGAAAACACTGCCAGTTCCACCGTGAGAATCTATCTTGGATCCACCCCTTCCCATCAACTCCCGATACCTCCTGGACAGGCCCCCTCCCCTTCCCTGTGCTAGTTCAGTCCCCTCATTGGTGTCTGACCCTTCTGGACCTCCTCTGCCTGGTCCATTCTCACATGAGAGCAAGAGATCCTCTTAAAATATTGTCAGGTCTGGTTCCTCCTCTTCTCAAAATCCTACCAGTCAAGGCCAAATTCCCACAATGTCTATAATGGTGGTTCTCAAATGCTTCCCCCAGGGGACATGTGGCAGTGTCTAGAGGCAGTTTTGGCTGTCACAAATGGGGAGTGGGGGATGCTACTGGAATCTGGTGGGTAGAGGCCAGGGGTGCTGCTAAACATCCTACAACATACAAGACAGCACCACCACAGAGAAGCAGCCAGCCTAATGTGCCAACAGTGACAAAGCTGGGGAGGCTTGACACATTCCAGGCAGACAGCTGTCATTTGCTGTCTGCCTGGAATAGTGAATAGGGTGGGGCATTCTTGTGTAATCTGACAGAAAGTGGCTAAACCTGTTTGTTCCTATCTTTGCCATCTCTACTGCATATAGGAGGGGCCAGGAAAGATGATTGCTTTCAGTTGGGAATGCCTCGAGCTGCAACTAAAAACTCAACCATGATTTGAACAAATCAATACATCAGTGCTCTTTTTTTTTTTTTTTTTTTTTAACTTTTTCCCCACATAAATGCGTGGAGATACTTCAGGGCCATTATGCTCACCTAAAAGTGTCATCATGGATCCATGTCCTTGGGACTTCCTGCTCTGCCATCCTTGACAATTGACCGTCATGGTCCTTGTCACTGGATGGATTCCACAATCCAGGCATGAGGAACGGAAAAGGGGAAGAGCAGAAAACCAACCATGTCTTTCTCTTTTTAAAATGTGTTTCCAAAATCTCCACCCGGTTGCTTCCACTAAGGAGACTCTCTGGAAAATACAGATTTCAGTTTTGCCACCCTAAACAAAACCCCTTAGTGAAAATATCAGGAGGGAGCCGTCAGTATTTGAGATGTTTCAGAAACACTGCCTAGAGCCCTAAGAGCACCTTATGGGCTTCTGGTTAAGATGAACTTGTTCTTTCTTGAGGTCCTCTCACTCTGTGGTCAGAGACCTGTCTCCTCCCGGTCAGCTTGCCTCTAAAACTCAGCATCACATGGTCAGTGCTTGGTAAGAACACATCTTTTTCCTGAAGAAAAACTTTACCATAGAAGTGCAAGGTTACAGCAGATCCTCAAGGTCACCCACTTTTCCTAGGTAATATCTTGGATCAGCATTTACTTAAAATACTTCCAGTAACGGGGACTCACCAACCTAAAAGACACCTCCAACCTCAGGGGAATCTCTGTTTCTTCATATCCAGCTAGAATTTTCCAACCTTGAACTCCACTCACTGACTCCAGTTCCATCCTTAGGAGATCTCATCTTCACTGGTCCCAGGTTACAGAAGCCCTGGATGGTTAATGGCCCAGGAGGGATGCCGTCTGTAGTTTACATTTGAGGACACTGAGGTGCTGGCTGCGGGCTTCAGATGCAGACTTCTTGGTAATTGAGTATTCTTTCTACTAAAATCATAGAGGACAAGGGCAGACCATACCCTACCCATCTCCAGACGTTCACACTATAGCAGAGCAGGGTCTTGGCACAAGCTCGCAGCCCACACATGTACTGCACCCTACTGTGGCCCGCAACGAGGCTTGGTCTGGGGCTACATTTATGAAAAACACAGGTCCTGACTTGGTGGGATCCCCAGCCTGGTTGGTGAGGATGATGAGTGTGGCAGGTGAGCTGGGTGCTTTGAGAACATGGTGTAAGTGAATGTAATCTGGCCTGGGGGCATCACAGAGGGCTTCCTGGAGTCAGTGACACAGTTTGTGTCCACAACCTCCCCTTACGAAGGATGTGATGACACCATGTGCTTCCAACCAGGGGCTCAACTCTTACGATTCCTACTGGGGTATTCTTGCATGCAGTCTTCCCAGAGGTGATGGGATGAAGGTGGCCTGAAATGGCACCCTCATAGGTGAGAAATGTTCTAAGTCTAGACAGTTGTGATGGTTGCCCAACTCTCAGAATATGCTAAGAACCATGGCACTGTGCTCTTTAAATGGGAGTATGTTATAGTGTGTGAATCATATCCCAATAAAGATGTGTTTTTAAAATTTTGTCATGATATTTTATTTTATTTTATTTTTTTAAGACAGGGTCTTGCTTGCTCTGTTGCCCTGGCTGGAGTGCAGTGGCAGCCTTGATCTCCTGGACTCAGTGGATCCTCCCATCTCAGCCTCCCGAGCAGCTGGGACCACAGGGGGATGCTACCACACCCAGCTAATTTTTGTATTTTTTATAGAGATGGGGTCTCACTATGTTATCCAGGCTGGTCTTGAACTCCTGGGCTAAAGCAATCCTTTTGTCTCAGTCTTCCAAAGTGCTGGGATTATAGGCATGAGCCACAGTGCCTGGCCAAGATTTTCTTCTCTAATCCACACCTGGTTAACTCACAAAACCCAGCCATGTTCATTCCGCCCAGTGGCGGTCTCCCTGGGGGTGGACAACTCAAGCCCCTGCAGTGGAGCCCCTCGCTCCAAGCTCTGCTCATCTCTTTCCCATCAATTAGCAACTTGGCCATCACCTCCCCCACCCATGAGGACCCCTGTACTCCTCTGACAGCCTCACAGATTATTTGGAGGTGATGCTGGGGACACTGGGACAGCAGTCAATTCTCTTTTCTGCTCCAAGTGTGGTCCTGGACCAGCAGTGCCAGCATCCCGGCTGGGGGTGGGGGTGGGGGTGGGGGAGGTTAAAAATGCAGAACCCCAGGCCCCACCCTTGATATGCTGAATCAGAATCTTCATTTTAACCAGCTCCCCAAGTGGTTGGAACGTACATGAAAGCTGGGGAAGCCTCGCCCCAGGGAGCCTCTTCTCAAACCAGGCTGCACACTGGGACCTTTAAGGAATAGACCTGGGACTCCTACCTCCAGAGACTGGGGTTTCATTGCTTTGGGGGCATCCCCTGTATGGCAAAGTGGCAACGGTCCCCAGGTGATTCTAACATGTAGCCTAGGCTGAGAAGCCTGGATCTGGTGCACACAGAAGTTGTGCCTTATTTTACAGGGTTATTTTGTCTGAAGCCAAAGCGGTTCGTTAATCCTCATGTTGTCTCCACCCGTCAAAACCCAGCCTGACAAATCCCTGCCGCGGGTCTCCCCCGCACAACACCGGCTCGCTGGTGTCATTTCATCTTCACCGAGCAATCTCTGCCCGCCATTGTTCAACTTGGCCCTGGCCACACTGGGGTTCACGGCGATTGTCCAAATACTGAACTTCAAACAAACAGAAAGAAAATAACACTTGCTAATCGTTTGTGATAAGCTGCCTTTATCAACCCCCTTTGCTCCCGGCTGGCACGGCTGGTCAGATGGCTCTCGGTGACATGCCGTACGTAAACACCACCTGTTTGTGCAGGATGACACTGGGCTGCCCCTGCTACTGGTGTTATCGCGAGGAAGCACTAGGTTGGGTGTGTGAGCATTTGGATGAGGCTCGGAGAGTATGATAACAGTGCGCTGGACCTGCCCCAGGGGTAGCTGAATCACAGCCTCGGGGCTTTGTTGAGACCTGCTGGGTTGTTGCTTCCTGGAAGGTAGATCGCTGAGAAAGGGACTTTCACTTCTTCCTGCCTCGGTGGCTCCCTTTCCAGTGTCTAGACTTTGCGTTCACAACGGCAAGGGCCTTCCGGATTCCATTCTCCATTTGCTGCCAGTTTCCAAAGCTGCATATCTAAATCGGGATTTCCTGGATTCCCAGAGTCTTGGGTTGGAAGGGGCCTTTTTGGGTGAGTGGTCAGAATGCAGTGTTTGAAAGCAAGCTGTCCCCTCTCCCTGCCGCGTCTGAGCCTTATATGCTGGGACGTATGTCTGAGAACAGAAATGTTGCTTCTCACTTCCAGGGTCCCCTTTGGAGTGATTTGAGCAATGGTGGCGGCAGCCTTTGCCATCATTCTCTGGGTTTCGCTCTGCAAACCTGGTTTGCAAGTTCTCTGAGATGGTGGAGAGTCTAGAGCTCTTTCTCCTCGTGCCTTACGGTGCATTTGAGTCCCCTGGGATCTCATTAAAATGCATATTCCGGGTCTGTGTGTCTGGGGTGGGCCTGGGGTTCTGATTTCTGACAAATTCGGGGTGATGCTGCTGCTGTTGCTGCTGCTGTGGGGGGGACACCTTAGTCGGGAGAGAGATCCCAGACTTCATTTTCCTGAGGCTGGAATTAGAGAGGAGTCGATGTGTCCGCTTCCCACCTGTCATTCTTTGAAGACTCCAGGTTCTTGTTTGGGCTCCAGCCAAGGGTGGATGGGCTGTGAAAAGGGTTACAGTGATGGTTCCCTAGGTTGGTGACTGTCAACGAGCCATACCTGCCGGGATTCCCAGCCCTGCGCAGTCCCCTCTTCTTGAATCCACCCGGGATTATGACCCACTTTGACTAATAAGAGGGCTGGCAGGGGGCTGTGTCCATTCCAAGCCTCCATTTTAAGGGGTCCTAGAAGCTTCTGCTTTTGCACTGTGGGACCCAGTTACCTGCAGAGGCTGAGGCAGGAGGATCATTTGAACCTGGGAGTTCAAGGCTGCTGTGAGCTATGGATTGCACCACTGCACTCTAGCCTGGGCAACAGAGCAAGATCCTGTTTCCAAAAACTAAAATAGAAGAAAAGAAAAAGATAAAAAAATCAACATAAGCTTCCACTTTAAGAAACTAGAGAAAGAAGAGAAGTTCAAGCCTAAAGCCAGCAGAAGAAAAAAATAATAATAAATTGAGCAGAAACCAAGGCAATTGAAAACAGGAGAAGAACAGAGACAATCCATAAAACGTGCAGAGCTCCTTTGGAAAGCTCAGTGCAGTTGATCAACTTCTAGCCAGGCAAACAAAGAGAAAAAGAGAGAAGGCACAAATTACCAATATCAGAAAGGAAAATGAGGTCATTACTCTTGATCCAATAGCCACTAATGGGATAAAAGGAATAATGCAGGCAACTCAATACCCACAGATTTGATAACTTAGGTGAAATGGACCAGTACCTTGAAAGACAGGATCTGCCAGGAGAGGCAGCAGAGCCCGATTAAGGGTGCAGAGTGGAAACAGTGTCATTTCCATCATTCTACTGGTCAAAGCAGTCACAGGACCTGCCCATGCCAGGTTCAAGAGGAAAGACTGGCAAGGTCATGCTGCAGAGGGGCTTATGGGGTGGGTCATATTGCTGTATTCCTCTCTGGGAAATCCATCCCACCACACGTTTCTCTTCTTCCAGGAAGCCCTCCTTACCACTCCTCCAAGACCCTCCCCTACTTGGTCATAGAAACATTTAGTAATATCTATGAAATCAGCATTTCTTAGCCTTGGCTGCATCACAATATTGTCTGGGAAACTTTTGACAAATATCCACACCTGGACCCTGCTTCCGGCGATTCTAACTTTATTGGTCTGTGGTGGGGCCAAGGTGACTTTTGGAAGCTTCCTAGGCAATTCTGTGTGCAGCCAGGGCTGAGAACAAATGAATGAATGAATTTACAAGTGATTCATTGAAATGGAGTATGCTGGCTAAACATTATGAGCACAGCAATTTAGAAAATCAATATTTACAAACTAAATACTGATAAAGCAGCCTAGTGGGAAAACAACAGGAAGACATGAGTAGCATAAGAAAATAAAAATACAGAAGGAGGAGGAGAGAGGGGAGGTAAATGACGGAAAGACCATCACAATGGGAGATTTTGTTGTCAAGTGAGAAGGATGATGAAAAATGAAAAACTATGGTGGCGCCTCAGCCTCTGAACCGAGTTAAAAGTAAAAAGGGCAAATGATCCCCCCAAAACAGGGTCCTTGGAGGGTTGCCCTTCTTCATTAATAGTATCATTTAAAGTTCATAATAGACACAGAAAAATCTGTGTTCAACAAATATATTTTTTCTGTCTACTAAAGTAGCAAACAATTTAAAAATACGTCAAGATGCTTCATAAGGTTTTCTTTAGAACTGGCCGTCTAAAACATTTCTGTATGAGAGATGTAGTGTGTACGGATGCACACACATGCACGCAGAGTCTATTGGGATATGAGAGTTCATCCGTAGAGAAGTCCCTCATAGCTTGCCACAGGGCTCTACACTTAGCCTTTGCTACTCTTTTTATAAAAACTTGGCTGAGGCTAGGTGTGATGGCTCACATCTGTAATCCCAACACCTTGGCAGGCTGAGGCAGGTGGATCATGAGGTCAGGAGCTTGGGACCAGCCTAGCCAGCACAGTGAAACCCCGTCTCTACTAAAAATACAAAAAAATCAGCCAAGCGTGGTGGCATGCACCTGTAGTACCAGCTACTCGGGAGGCTGAGGCAGGATAATTGCTTGAACCCGGGAGTTGAAAGTTTCAGTGAGTTGAGATCGTGCCACCGCACTCCAGCCTGGGTGACAGAGTGAGACTTTGTCGCAGAAAACAAAACAACGACAACAAAAACAAACAAACAAACAAAAAACTTGGCTGAAGACAGACTATTGCATCAAACTGTAAGATTCACAAAACTCAGAAGAAAATCTCATGAAATGGGTGAGAACGGTAATGATTCAAGAGACGGTAGCCAATTGTGCTCAGTGCATTTATAAAAGCCCACAACTTAGGACCTGGCATTTAAGACGTCCTTAATACATGTTTATCACATAAAGAATCTCAGTAGACATGAAGGGCTCAGACTTCCACAGAGACAAATGTACAGTTCTTCATCTACATCTAAAATCTGATTGCACTAGCACAGAATGCAGATGACCTGTGTTGAAATCAAGTATTTTTTAAAAAGCAACTGTGAGTGTTTAACTAGCAACAAGTTTATTCTGAGCAAAGAGTGGGCTGTGGCTGCTATGAGAACAACTCCCATCTTAGCACAGCTTCCTAGACATCTAGTGTCCCCAGTGGGCCCTGGGCAGCTACAGAACATACCCAGGTGTTGTATTGTTTTCCAGGCACTGTCTTTAAAAGAATGGTCTCCTGGATGTCCACAGAGAAAGGTGATGTGGAGGGAGACCTCACCTGTGCACTGAGGAGTGAATATTTTTCAGAAGAAAAAAATAATAAAAAGTTGAGCAGAAATCAAGGCAATTGACAACAGGAGAACAACAGAGACAATCCATAAAACCTGCAGAGATCTTTTGGCAAGCTCAATGCAATTGATCAAATTCTAGCTGGGTTAACAGAGAGAAAAAGAGAGAAGACACAAATTACCAATATCAGAAAGGAGGTCATTACTCTTGATTCCATGGCCACTAATGGGATAAAAGGAATTTCCATTTATGTTTTTCCCTGGCATAGGAACATCTCAGCTTGGGAAGCCCGTGGTGAAGGGAACAGAGAACGTCTTCACATATGTGAAGTGTTTCATGCAAAGGGAGTGGACTTACCTTTTGTACATCTGGAGAAGAGAATAGAAACGTAGAATACAAAGCTACAGGGAAGAATGGGCTCAGTAAGAAAGAAGTGCTGTCTCTCTTAAAATTATGAAATACTGGCCAGGCACAGTGGCTCACGCCTGTAATCCCAGGAGGCGGAGGTGGGCGGATCACCTGAGGTTAGGAGTTCGAGTCCAGCCTGGCCAACATGGTGAAAGCTGTTTCTACTAAAAATACAAAAATTAGCTGGGTGTGCTGGCAGGCACCTGTAATCCCAGCTGCTTGAGAGGCTGAGGCAGAAGAATCACTTGAACCTGGGAGGCAGAGGCTGCAGTGAGCTGAGATGGCACCAGTGCACACTCCAGCCTGGGCAACAAGAGCAAAACGCCATCTCACAAAAAAAAAAAGAAAGAAAAAAATACTGCAAGCATACAGATGAGTACAGAGAATAAAGTGACCAATAATCATGTATTTATCCCCCAGCTTGAGCCAATGTTACCATTTTGCCACTGTTTATTCCCTTATGATTTAAGACATAAGAAACATTGCAGATGTATTTGAAATCATTTCTATTCTTCTCCCTGGCCCCATGGTCCTATCTTCCTTTCTGAGCATTAACCACAAACCTGATTTCAATGTTCACCGTGCCCATGCATGTCTTTACATCTAGACCACAAGTGTATTCATCCATAAACAATGTGGAATGGTGTTTGTTTTGCGTGCTTTTATACTCTTTATAAATGGTTTCTAATTGCACATTTCATTCTGCAAATGTCCTTGCTTGCATATCTTGACTCTTCCAGATTCATTCTTGATGATATTGTAGCTCTATTGTTCCCGCTGGCCACTGTAGAATGTGCTAGTGGGCAAATAGACCCTGATTTAATTATCCACACTCCTGTCGATGGACCTTTGTATTGTTTCAGATTTTTTGCTGCTGCACACACGTGAGCAGTGGGCACTCCTCTGGGGCAAGTCCTGTAAGTGCCGTCCCAGTTGGAGGGTCGGTGCATGCCGGACTTTAGGTAAGACTGACATTGGTTTTCCAGAGTGGTTGTGCCACCTTCCAAATCTCACGGAGAGTGTGATCCGCAACCCTCTTCCCAGCTTCATTTCTGCCAGATTATTGAATGAGTGGAAAACTGTACGTCGTTTTGGTTATGATTGGCACTTCCCTGCCTGCTGGTGGTATGATATCGTTTTCTCTTTTGTAGATTGCGTGTTCATATCTTCTATCCTTTTTTTCTGCTGTGTTGTTTTTCGTTTCTTATTGATCTGTTGGAGTTCTTTATATATAGTTTGAATCCTAATTCTTTGCCACGTGTATACGTTGCAAATATTTTCCAGCACATGAATTACCTCTTCGCTTTATTTAGTTTGTAGTAATGTTAAATTTTCAACATCATGATCCCTGGCAATATTGTCCTTTGTGGCCTATGAGTTTTGAATCTTGTTTATAACATTCTTCTTTGCCCCAATATCATTAAGATAGTCTCCTACATTTTCCTCTAGAGGATTTAAAGCGTTGCTTTAGGCATTTGTAGATTTTTAATTATCTGGACGTTATTTTTGTAAATGATCTAAAGTAAAAATCTAATTTGTTGATCCTGTTAGAGAACCAATTTCCTCAGGACTATTTATTTAAAAGCCCAGCATTTAGCCCATTGGTTTATAAAGCTACCTCTTCCACAGGCCAAGTTTCACACTCTCCCCCCACCTGATTATGTCATAATTCTTAGTGATTC
This sequence comes from Hylobates moloch, assembly GCF_009828535.3. NCBI lineage: Eukaryota > Metazoa > Chordata > Mammalia > Primates > Hylobatidae > Hylobates > Hylobates moloch. The sequence goes on from NW_026652281.1 coordinate 3,266,030, forward strand.
ACCCCAGACTCTGAGATCCTAGACATCTCTTCCAACGCTCTCCTCCTGACACTGCCTCATTTATTCCTTCCATGGTCAAATCAAGACCACAAGGTTACCAATAACTGTACCCCCTTCAGTTCCAAACATCTCATAACCAACTACAATCTCCGACATGTCCACCTCATTCCCTTCCTTCAACTGTTCATAGATTCCACAGCCTTTCAATCCACTCTCACTCCCACTCCTCCAGTGTCCCTTAGACGGGTATATACAACTGCCTACTCAATATCTTCTTAGAGAACTAATAGGCAACTCTGATGGTCCAAAGTTTTTCATTTCAATCCTCCCAGGCCTGTTTATTCGAGGGCCCCATATCACAGCTAAAGCCAACTCCAGTCCTCAGGATAAAAACCCAGAGTCAGCCTTGACTTCTGCGTTCACTTCCCAGGTACAATAAAACAGCAAATACCACTCACCCTGTCTGTGAAACATAACCCAGTCTAACTACTTCTGCCTTTCACCACTATAACACTGGCCAAGCCATCACCCTCTTGAGCTTGGGCCATTGCAGTAGCCTCATGGCAGGCCTCACTAGCACCCTTCCCTCTCCACATTCTCAGCAAGCAAAGTGATGAAAGCCAGAGCAGGCTGTGGCTTTGCTCTCCGACAGCCTTCCCATGGTCTTCCCATGGCCTGTGTGGGGCTCCAGCTCGACCTCCCACTTCATTTCTGCCCTCTGCTCTGCTGTTCTTCCTCTTCATCCTGCTGTAGCCACACTGGCCACCTTGTCCCTAGAACACACTGAGCGCCAGTCTGCCCCAGGGCCTTTGCACTTGCGTTCTCACCTCATTCCAGGGCATATTGCACGGCTTGCTCCTTCACTTTATTCAGGACTCTTCTCAAATGCCATCTTACCAGACATCCTCCATCCAAACAAACATATTCCTCCCTCTCCACCATCCTGATTTAATTTTCTCAGCAATACTGAGGCCTAACTGGCATATCCATTCATTCATTATCAGTAACCACCACCCACTTTGAGAATGGAAGCCCCCTGTGGGCACAGACTGTGGCCAGTCCCCCATCATATACCCAGCACTCAGAGGAATGTTTCCCACGTAGTAGCTGCTCAATAAATAGCTCTTGAAGAATAAATATATGGGCATGTTTTACTGTTTTTTTAAAAATTATTTATCTGCCTTCGTTACTATAATTTGTGTACTAAGTTTTAATACTTGGTAGCAAGTCCCCTCATCTTATTATTTAATTTTATTGAAACATATTTTTTCTGGTTTTAAATCTTTGCTTATTTTTGGAATGGATTTGTCAAGTGCCATTAAAAAAGTCTTGCTGGAATTTTTATTGCCAATGGATATAATTTAGAAATTGATTTAGAGAGAAAGGACATCTCAGTGAAACTGAGTCTTCCTCTATCTCCATCTAGTTCGGTTTCCTACGTCCTTCAACACAGTTTTACAATTGTCTCAAAAATCGTCTTTCAAAGTTTTGTGAAAATTACTCATAACTAAGCTCTAGTTTTGTTGCTATTGTGAATAGGATCTTATATATCCTTAAATGGTTATGACTGGTGGATGGAAATGAATTTATTTTTAAGGTTTACTTTTGATTCACAAGCTTTACAGAATTTACTTATTTGTTTTATTAGTTTGTAGATTCTCTTGGATTTTCATTGCAGACAATTATTCTGTCTACTGATAATGACAGCTTTGTCTCTGTCTTTGTAATTCTTCCCCCTCCCTTCCTTGTTCTCATAGTAGTGTATTGATGGAGATTGCTAGTCAAACGTCAAAAGCGGGCAACGGCAGATGGTTGGCATCCTGAGTTTGTTTCTGAATATAACAGAAATGCTGCTAAATTTTCACTATTAAATATGATGTTTATGGAAGATACTCTTCATCAGTTTTACAATTTTCCCTTTCATTTCTAGTTTTAAAAATATTACGTTTGCTCATTCGTTTGTTTTTATCATGGATGGTTGTTTAATTTCATCATTAATTTGTCTGCATCTATTGAGATAATGCTATTATAGTGTAAGTGTCTAAATCTTGGGCTTCCCTAATAAGAGACTCTTGCTCTTGGAAGTGAATTAACTCTACACATATTGATTGAGGACTAACTTTTTACCAGGCTTAAGCCAGGAGCTGTAGACAGATGCAATGGTAAGAATAAACATGGCCCCTTTTGTTATGGGGATTTCAGTCTAATAAACTGTTGGATGAGCCACAATTTTAAAAGGGCCAAGTAATCTCTAATGGTCCTCAAAAGACCTGCGAATGGAAAGAGCCACGGAGTGCTGGAGCCTACTCACACCAGCTTGCAAGAGCAGACCGTGTGCATCTCTCCCCATCTCTGAGTTCAGTGATGTGACACTGGCCATTCGAAATCAACCATGGTGGGGGTATTCACACTTTAGATCACTCCAGTAATTCTATTAAGTAGGATCATAGAGCCGATTATGATAACAGTTATTAGAACCATTTCATGGTCGCAGAATAATGAACCATTCTATGATCATAAAATGGCAAATGGACAACGGCAAACTCAGCTAACCAGAGCTTTCTTCAGGGTGCCAGGCTGTCAAACACTTCCCAGTGCACCACTGTTTCTTCCCATCTCTGCTGGAGTCAGCACAAACAGAACTTGAAAATCAGTCGATAGCAACATGCAGCCTTGGAGGGAAGTCTCCTGCTTCCAGGAGTAAAACCTCTTCTTTCATTCCCAGCTTCCTGGTGCCAGTGGGCCAGTGTTTGGGTCATGCCACTGTGAGAGGCAGTGATGTGCTGGGTGGGGAGCCTCAGCTGGAGTTGGCCTGGGCGGGAATCCCAGCTCTGCCACTATTTGCTATGTGACCTTGTGCACATTACTTAACATCTTTGAGCCTCAGATTTTTCTACAGAAAATGATCATAGAATCATGAAATGGTGATAAGAACTATTATCATAATCAACACTATGATCCTCCTTAATAGAATTGCCGGAGTGATCAAAGGAGAGAATACATGTCAAGTTCTTCGCATAATGCTTAGCAAGAAGACACAGTAAATTCTAGCAAGTTATTCGCAGAATGCTTAGCAAGAGGGAGACACAGTAAATTCTGGCAAGTTCTTCACAGAATGCTTAGAAAGAAGAAGACACAGTAAATATTAGCTCTAATTATTGTTGTGTTCCCATAATTTTTTCCTACTTGAAGATGATTACCAGGTCCTAGCAATCTATATATATTTGTGGCTTTGCACAGTTCCTGATATGCAGGAAACAATTGAGGGCGTGAGTGAATGAATGAATGAATGATGTTTGTCCCATCAGGATGCTCACAGAAATGGTCCAAATCCCAAGAGTTAGAGTAGACCAGGGACAAAGCCTGCCCTGTCTTTAGCCAGCAACAGCTTCCCCAGGTAAAGCTGCAGGTGTACAAGAACCGGCTGAGCTGTTATCATGACTTATTCCACCAGGATCTTTTCCATGGAGGGGAGGAGGCCAGCAGAGGTTTTGTCTGCCCTCTGTGGCTCAATCTCCATGTGGCACCAGATAAACTTATTTAAAATTTTGTTTGTCAAGTGGGTAATTTGGTTGATTCATTTCTCACCGACTTTAACCAGCAAGTTGTGGCTGACCTGAACGATGGATGAGATGCTTGTCCCCAGCCCCAGCTGCACATCCGAATTCCCTGGGGAGCTTCCAGCAAATCCCAGTGCCCAGAGCCCAATGCCAGAGATTCCAACCCAGCCTCTCTGAGATGAGGCCTGGGAAACTCCCCAGGGGATTCTAGAGCAAAGCCAGGACTGAGAACCACTGCATTTGACCACAGGACACAGATCAGCCCTGCACCTCCTTCCACAGGCCGTTGCCAGGTGAGGGTTGTAGATGTGGAGCCTTGGGGTGTGTGCTGGGAAGGGGCTTTTTGGCCCCAGCTGGCCGGCCATTTGGGGGCCATTTGGCCGTGTTACAGAGAAAAACGGTCAGCCCACGAAGTGGTTTGGCCTTCTAGGAAAAGCTGCTGGTGGATTGGATTCCCCTGCCTTAGAGCCAGGTGCTCTGGCTCACTGAGGAGGCAGCTCCCATGGAGATACTGACAAGAGTGCAGCAAAGTGCAAGTGGGTGGCAGGAGCGCCAGGACTTGCTGCAGCTCCAAGATCCCCAAGGATGGGGGTCCTGCACAGAGGTGACTGCAAAGGCAGAGCTCCTGTGTGCCCAGGAAAGCATGCACAGTACTTAAGAGCTTGCAAAAGGCTTTCCACATCAGGGGTCCCAGGGCCCTGGACTGCAGACTGGTGTCGGTGCATGGCCTGTTAGGAACCAGAGCAGCAGGAGGTGAGCGGAGGGCGAGCAAGCATGACCGCCCGAGCTCTACGTCCTGCAGGGTCAGCGGCGGCATTAGATTCTCACAGGAGCAGGAACAGTACTGTGAACTGTGCGTGTGAGGGATCTAGGTTGCACGCTCCTTACAAGAATCTAATGAATGCCTGATGATCTGAGGTGGAACAGTGTCATCCCACAACCATCCTTCCCAATAGGCCCGTGGAAAATTGTCTTCCATGAAACTGGGTACCTGAAACGTTGGGGACTGCTGTTCTCGATGGTCTTAACTGGGTCTTTAAGGAGAGTAGGAGAGTAGGTAGTGAGGTTGGGATTCTTATACCCATTTTGCAGGTGGCAACTCTGAGGTTCAGAGGTGTTAACTGATTCCAGCAATGGCCTGAGGCTGGCAAACAGCAGATTAGGATGAAAGCTGAGTTATCTGGGACCCAAACTATCCCATGGACTCAACCTCTAAGTCCATCCTTCCAGACAACTCACAAACTAAAGCCATTTCCGAGCTGTACTCACCCTGACCATGTTCTGTGGGCTAGCCCCCTCTAGCCATCCTTGTCTGATGCCAGTTGATCCTGGGAACACCCGGATGGGACGGTAGCAACAGAAACCAGGCAAAGCAGAAGAATCCTCAGCCTACCCAATTTGTTCTCTATGCAATTTCCATCACGAATCGGCTGGGGGAGAAATCGGGTTGTGGCTGAAATGAAGTTTTAAATCAGAGTTTTCTAACCTTCCCAAGTATGACGTCAGAAAAAGATGTCATGGACTCTTCAAGATAGCAATCCTGAAGATTTAAGGCCTGATGACCTGATTTAATATGCGTGTATTGAGAAAATGCGCTGACAAAAATGCCTTCTGTGAATTCCGTAACAGTCTTCAATTAAATTTAGTAAACCAGCAATGGGAACAGCATATACTGTTAAAAATAATAGTCCAATTTGTATGTACAAGACTATTTTCTCTAGGGATGCTTTCGCTATTAGGTAAGAAAATGTCTGTTTTATAAAAATGATGATTATTTAAGTGTTCAGGAAAGAAATGATGTGAAACTGGGGAAGCATGGCAGAGTATTCAAAACTTGAATGTAGTTAGTAGGTTTATGAAAGCTCCTTAGACTATTTGCCTAATTTTAAGTGTTTGGAAATTTTTATAATAATAATTTTAAATAAATATAATACCTGGCCCACAAAATCAGACTTCCTTAAAATAATGTTGTCCCCTTCCCCTAGTGACATCTGTAGCCGCAGATTGGGACCAGTGGTTTTAGATTACTGGCAAATGCCTGTCGTTTAGGTTTTTAAAAAATCTCGTAGCTCAAGATGGAAGACAGCGATGATTCGTATTTGTGTTTACCCTTTTGCTCATCAACGCGGCTTTTTCCATTCCATTCTGCACAGATAATGTCAATAGCCAATCCATGAGTATGGATTGATCCCCTGTCACATGTTAGGCTCTGGAATGGGTCTAACAAAACCAAAGAGATGTGGACCTTCGTCCCCAGGAGGCTCACAGTCATGAGGGAGAGATGGGTGCTACACAAATCGTAATGGATGATTAATAAAATGATTGCAAGGACGCGGTGTTAGGAAGCCAGGGTGAGGGGCACGTGCTATGGAGGTCCCATAACAGGGAAGCTGTATCCCGGAGCATGGAGATGGAAGAAACGAGGCCTGAGTTTATCAAGCCCAGAGAACAGCCTCAGGGGCTTTTCCTGACATTCCAGAGAGCCCGGCCCCCAGCTCCTGCTGTGTGCGCCTCCAGGGTCTGGGGTGAGGGGCTCCCTGCTTAGCGACCTAATGAGGTCATGAAGGAGCCGCGGGAACGTCCTCCCGCTGCCTTCCAGCCTCCTTGTCAACAGCTGGCCTTTGAGGGGACTAATCTTCGGTGTGTTTGCTATGAAGTGGGAAAGCAAAAATAATCACCTGCCAGTGAGTCCCTCTTCCTAACAGACAGGGAGCGATCGGGTTTCCAGAGACGTGGGCAGAGGAGTTGCCGCTCCCGCCAGCATGAGCCCGGAGGGCCCCTGTCCACACACAGCATCCATCTCCCCTGACTCCCGGGATGGCCCGCACTCAGCCGCAGCTCATATTTCCTGGGCTTTGGTGTGGGAGATGAATGCGAGGAGCCGCAGGCCCCGAAAGACAGCAGTGAGCAGGGTCACGTGGCCCGGGGCCCTGCCCACCCTGGGGTAGTAGGGAGTCGCCCCAGGAGTCAGCTTTTCTGAGGATTTTGCAGGTGCCAGGCACCAGGCAAAATACTCTGTCATGTTGGACTCACTCCTTCAGGATCTTGAATTTGGAGATTTCTCATGTTCAAACCTAAACTCTTGACATCCCCCCCACTCACCCGCCAACCACCATCCATGCCTGTTCTTCCTGCATTTTTGCCAAGCTGCTCAGGTCAACCCCGGGACCGGGTCAGTGGATCACTCTGCCCTCCCGCCCATACCCAATCCATTAGCAAATCCCGCTGGCTTCGCCTTAAGCCTGCACCCCTCCCACCTCTGCTGCTGTGGCCCTAGACCACCCTAGCCCACCTATCACCTGGGCAACTGCCGCCGGCTCCCACCCTGGCCCCCTGCAGACTGCTTCCAGCCCAGCAGCTGGAGGGCCACGAGCCTTCGGTCAGATGGCAGCTCTGTGCTCATGCCCCTCTGCACCACCCGCACCACAGGGGCCGGCTTACACCTGGGTCCCCGCCTCACCTGTCAGCTCCTCTCCATAGTCATATAGCTATGTTACTTACGCATTTATTATTCGTTTTCTTCTTTGGTTCGTATTTTTATCCATTTTGCTCACTGCTCAATCCCCAGGGCCAAATACAGCTGGGTCCACAGCAAGGGTCTGTGATTGAGTTAAGTGGATTGTGGCTCCAGGTTGAACCACCTGGGCTTGGGTTCCAGCTCTGCGCCTTCCTGGCTGTGTAATCTTCACGGAGACTTTCGTCATTTTCGATGCCAAAGGGTGGCTAGTTCACCAGCATACAGTATTGGGGTTCTCTCTAGCCCTAGCAACGCTAGACCACAGGCCAACCCTGCAGCCTCTAAGTGGAGCTGGGCAAGCGGGTGTTGACTGATGGGATGTGGGCAGAAATGATGGGCACCACCTCTTGCCGAACATAAGGGTGGGTTGAGAGATGTTACCAGCACGTTGCAGGAGAAACTGTCCTGGAGCTAGTCATCCAAGTGACCCCTGAAACACCGCCTGCCAACCCTGGCCTCTGCAGCAGCCAGATTCAGAGACAGGGAAGTGAACAGCTGGAATGGTGAGACTTGCCAGAAAGCAAACCGTCTCCCCTAGAGCATAAATGTCCAGAACTTGTAACTGTCCATGTGTAGCAAGAAACTGAAGTTTTTCATCCTCCAGTCTAATAATTCTGCTTCTAGGCTGTGATCCCTGGGAAATAACCTGAGAATCACACAGACGTTTGTGTGCTAGAAAGTTTGCTGTTTATCACCACATTTTTAAGAAGGGGATGAATTTGGGAGTGATGTCAATGTCCAAGAATAGGGGCTTGATAAATAAATTAAGAAGTCGTCCCAGGGGAGAATGCCAAGCAGCTCGGGTCCAGCTGCGCTTTCCCTGTAACGAGCCTGTCTGTGGACACGCTTCCCTCTGCAGTGGAAGGGGCAGAGTGGGGTCCTGCACAGCACTTAACGTACTGCTCCATCAACTGTGTTCTGTGTGTGCAGGCAGACAATGAGACTTGAAAGTAATCAAACATATATCAACATATTCACCGTGGTTACCCCTTGGCAGTGATATCATATGTTGTTCCCCTTTTCTACATATGTCTTCTGTATTTTCCAAATTTCCTAAAATACAAAAGCACGTTCCTTTTATAATTGAATACAAGATAGCAAGTGTTAAAAACTTAATTCATATCTCTTGCAACTAACTTGTCACATGGTTAAAATGACAACTCATTAAATCAATCCTCTGAGCTGGTGTGGCTAGCGGGCCTTGGAAAATACAGTTATGTGACCTTTAAAAGAAGCCCATTGATGGGTGAAAATCCATTAGCATGTTGAACAAGGTTACTTTAGCAAATGACCGATTTCCAAGATCCTGAGAGGAAAATGATAATAAACTAGTGAATGAACCTACATCGTGCCTGGGACAGAATACAGAACAAGTGCATTTGGATCAGTGGGGGAGCGAGTATTCCAGGCCCGTGGGTAGCATGGCGAAGGGTCTTCCACAGCTGCAGGGGGAGGGGTTGCCTGGGCAGCTTTTCGGAAAACAAGGCTCTAAGTTCTCCCCTAGCAGGGGTACTGAGCCCTGGCCACTGTCTCCATCACACCCACGTGGGGCCCAAGCCCACAGGCAATAAGCAGACAGCATCCCCCAGGATCTGCAAAGCACTGGGCAGGGTTCACACTTACTGACCCCCTTGGAGGTGGCTGCTCATCCTCCGGCTCAGACTTGCCCTCTTCCTCTGAAGCCCACCTTGCCTCTGCCTTGCCAGGCACAGTTAAAAGTCTCTCCTCTCTGTGTTGCCGCTCCTCGGTTCCATGGCCCCTGTCTGTATTGTGGTCCTTTGCATCCTGCCCCAAACGTGTGCCTCTGGGAGGATGGCAGCAGGTCATGCTCATTCCAACACTCCTGTGCTTGGCCCATTCTCACTGATGTCTCTGGAATGTCTATTATTTGGACCTAGCATTCATCCTCCCTTCTTTTTTTTTTTTTTTTTAAGACAGAGTCTCGCTCTGTCACCCAGGCTGGAGTGCAGTGGTGCGATCATGGCTCACTGTAACCTCTGCCTCCTGGGATCAAGCAATTCTCCTGCCTCAGTCTCCTGAGTAGCTGGGACTAGAGACACATGCCACCATGCCCAGCTAGTTTTTGTATTTTTAGTAGAGACAGGGTTTCACCGTATTGGTCAGGCTGGTCTCGAACTCCTGACCTCAGGTGATCCACCCGCCTTGGCCTCCCAAAGTGCTGGGATTACAGGTTCGTCCTCCCTTCTTTGGGTCTCCACGCTTTACGTTATTTATCAATCAAAGTGCCAGTTTCCGTTATGAACTGAATTGTACCTCCCCTGCATTTAAATTCAAATACTGATACTCTAACCTTAATGGGCTGTGTTTGGAGATAATGTCTCTAAGGATGCAATTAAGGTTAAATGAGGTCACAGGGGTGGGACCCCAATCCAATATGACTGGTGTCCTTAAAGGGAGTGGAGATTAGGACACAGACACACACTAAGGAAAGACTGTGAGGACACAGCAAGCAGACGGCCTTAGAAGAAGCCCGCCCTGCCGGCACCTTGATCTTGGACTGCCAGCCTCCAGAACTGTGAGAAATAAATATCTGTTCTCTAAGCCCCACAGACTATGGTACATTGTTAAAGCAGCGAAGACAACTGAGGCATCCCCCACGGCCAAGGACTGGGCATGTCACCCAAGTGGGGCCAGGCTGACAAACTCTGCTCTCCCTGGAATTTGAATCTGGTGTTAATTGACCCCAAAGCTAGAAAGAGTTGGTGTTCATTCATTCTGACAGTGGTCTCTGGAGGCCCCCAAGCTGTCCCAGTTTCCATCCTTTCTGAGATCTGGTTCTGGAATTCTGCTTCCAAGCCCATGAGCTATCCCAGAACAATTCATGAATTCCTTTTTTCTTAAGTTAGAAATGTTTTCATTGCAACCCAAAATCCTCAAATAATAAAACTTTTTTTTATCCTTTCTGGTAGTGTAATATTAATTAACTACATACTTTGTATGGTCCTTAATTTAGCCAAATGCTCTCACTCTTACTGTGTCTGGAGGGACGTAAGCAGCAAGACTTGGGACTCCCTTAGTGCTGCTTTTCATCTCCTTTTATCTCCTCCCCATCACTCATCACAGTGAGGGAGGAATGGGTGAGAATGATTAATTCTCTGGCTTAGCTTGGCCCCTGCCTCAATGGTGAATACATGGGGATTTTTGTCCCAAACTAGATGAACATGATGGCTTCATATTTGGGATGAAGCCAGAAGCACCCTAGGAATGGAGACATTCCTCCACAGTTGTGGGGACATAGGGAAATGACCATCATTTTTTCTTGCTAATGGATGACCACAAAATTATAAAGGGGCTGGGGTCCAAGGAAAATTCATTCCTCTTTGCTGTTTTGCTTTGCAGTACTAAATTAGTAATGGAACAAGCTAGTCCAAGAGTTTTCCTTCCCGAATTTAATAAAAGGCACAGGTGTGGTTGAAAGGCACTCAGCCATGTGCAGCTCGGGGCAGTTAGAAAAACTGGTTCCAAGAGTTCCTATCTACACAGAATCTGTCTTGTTCTGATTTAATACAAACTCATTGCCAAGTAGTAAAACACAAAGAACCCCTTTTCTTTCCTAGTTTGAATGCTTTTTTAGGCTGTGTGTATATGTTGCTTTTTAGTAAATGTCTAGTTGAACACTGACTCCAAAACTTTTGGCCAAATCTAAGAGTTCAACTTGCAAAAAGAAAAAGTGGGCATAGCTTTGATATCCCTTCACTCCAATCAATTATTGAAGAGTTGTTTCCAAGAATGAAAATAAAGAAAAGAGATCTGGTGTGGCCAGAAAGTTTTAGGAATATACCATTATCATCACTGACCTCCCTATTATGATTGTCATCTTCATCATCGTCATCATCATCATCACCAATATCACCACCATCATCATCAACACTACCATCACCATCATCACCACCAGCCTCATCATTATCACCATCATCACCATTACCACCATCACCATCATCACGTTCCATCGTTATCTCTATTATCACCATCATCACCATTGCCACCATCACCATTAGCACTGTCACCATCAATCATCACCTTCACCACCATCTCTATCATCATCATCATCATCACTCATTTTATTTGACCACTTATTATCTGCTAGGCACTGTGCTAACTTCTCAACATACGTTTGCTCACTTAGCATCTCAGCACCTCCTTCTTATTTTTCTCCCTACACACTACTCATTTTTGTTCATTATATCATGTTTATTTCTTTATTGGTCTGTTGTTTCTCCCACTCTCTCCTGTCCAGAATTTAAGCTCCATGAAATATTTTCTTTGTTTTATTGACAATAGGACTCCCAAAGCTTAACCCAGTGCCTGTCATATACCAGGTGCCCAATAAATAGTAGTTGTATAGAATAATATTCTTTACAACTCCACGAGCAGCTACCATCACTATCTTCATCACAGAACTGAGGGGAAATGAAGCTTTGAGAAGCTAAATAAGTTGTCCAGAGTTATCAGAGTCAGAATTCCGAGTTCAGTGGTGAGCAGAAATCTCAGGCTCTTTAACCTCTGCTTCCTATCAGACTTTAGTTGTGGCTTCATCTTTTCCTCAGAATGAGCAAGGTGTAGATGCTTCGAGACTTTTAAACTTTCATATCTGCGGTTATTTTTGCTAAAGCAAATGAAATGCATCTCCACTTTCCATGCTTTAGGGGTGGAAAAGCACCGCACATCTGCTCCTCTGTTTGACATGAATACCAGAGCTTATAATCTCCAAAACACTTAAGAAGCGACCTGCCAAAGCAAGGGCCATTTGCCCAAACTGAAGCAGGAATAAAAGCGGATGGACAAGACTCTAATTAAACCCTAATTTATAATTTAACAGCCTAGCTCTTTTAGGTCATAAAGGACTTTGATCCTAGAAATCATGCTAATAATAGTTCCCCCACCCCCACCTCCTCCATCTCTGTCCAGCTTCCCTAACTTCAGGATGGGTGCTGCGGCTGTGTTGAAAAGAAATTAGTTCCCTGCAGTGGCTGAATGAGCTGCCTTTAAAAATAACAACCACCCTACATGGGGGCTTGAGATAGCAATCTCCCTTTGGACTCCCTCCGGTGAGGACGTCGTTTGCATAGTGATGCATGCCAGATGGTTCTGAGACAAATTCCAGTATCTGTGATGATGGAGGAGCTGCCATTGCTTGGGGTGGGGGATGTCTGGGGATGGGTTGATGGAAGAGAGGAGGCTGCCTTTTCATGTTTTCACGGGGAGGAAGATCAAGGTTAAAAAATAGTAATAAACAAAAATATTTGAGAAAAAATAATCTAACACAATTGGAAGAATAGGTGGTTCTGAGAATGGACATGAATGTGGGGCAGCAGACAGGCTGAGACTCAGTAGGGATGTCCTCACTCATGGAGCAAATGATCCTTTCCCAGTGAGCTGGAAAGGTCCAGATAAGTAGTCCCAGATTTGAGGATTACAGAGACCAAGAAACTAAAAATGAAAATGGGTGGATTGACATAGGTTCATCAGATTTTATGTGCCAATTAAGTAATTAAAAAATAACAAGCAAACAGATTAACAAAAGTGATGAAACCCTATCATCTTCCCCCATGACCAATTAATTTATTTTAAAAAGAACATTTTAACACAAAAAAGTGGAAAGAACACAATGATAGATAAACAATAGATTCCCCCAGGAAAGGGCAGTTAACAATCTTACAACACATTTGTACATTATTTACATTGTCATTTTTCTCATTTATTGTTCAGTGCAAATTTGTTATAGATCTGCTGAGCTGAAGGTCTGGTATTTGTAGGCTGACTATACATCCTAGTTGGGCTAGGACAGTTTAATGGAGGCTAGTTGTTAATTAATTAATGTCTACTAATTGATTCCATTGCCTCTTTTCATTCTCAAATGGGTCCCTATTTAGACAATAAATTAATGGTCATCATAAGAATTTGAGGGAACTCTAATGTAGACAGTGCTCAAGACTTTGATTTTACTCCATGACAGTATGGAGATATTTTTAGTGTTCCTTGAAAATGCTTTTATTCTGGATTTCAATGGGAGGAAGTGAGAACCTTGTGCCCTGAGAAAGTTTGCTCTCTCTCTGTCACTCATCCCCCTTTTCTGTTGGTGTGCATGAAATTCACTGGATACTCAGCACCTGATTTCAACAAACAGGGACACATCACAAACGGGCAACAGGATGTGGTCAAAACAAGGAGTCTATTTGTCTATATCCTTTACTGTATTTTACCACCCACATGTTGCATCTTCCTTACAGAATCACTCCATTAAATGATAAAAGCGATACCTCCTCTCTATCATCATTTTCTACACTGTCTGCAAATAATCAAAAGAGCAGGGTTGGGGAATTTGATGCAAAGGGGTGTTGTCAAGATGAAAGCCAAAATAGGCAGTATACAATACAATTTATATGTTTACTGAGTGAGAGACAGTGTATCACCTTCAGAACAACCACTAGTCACCTTGAACCTTAGCTTAATCTAAACATCCCAAAATGCTAATGACCTTGATGATGATGGTGATGATGAGGATGATGGTAGGAATGGTGATAATGGTGGTGGTGATGGTGGTAATGATGATGGTGATGAGGAAGATGATAATGACGGTGATGATGATGATGATGGTGGTGGTGGTGATGGTGGTAATGATGGTGAAGATGATGGTGATGGTGGTGGTGGTCATGGTGGTAATGATGGTGAAGATGATGGTGATAATGGTGGTGGTGCTGATGGTGGTAATGATGGTGATGAGGATGGTGATGGTGGTAATGATGGTGAGGATAATGATGATTATGGTGGTGGTGATGGTGGTAATGATGAGGATGATGGTGATGATGGTGGTGGTGGTGATGGTGGTAATGATGGTGAGGATGATGGTGATGATAGTGATCAGGATGGTGATGCTCATGGTGATTGTTTTGTCATGGTGATCATGTTACCATGCTGATGGTAATGATAAGAATGATGATGGCAGTGATGACAATTGAGACAGTCACCTTAGGGTCTGCTGGGCATCCTGGCATGATCAATGCCAATTGTGTGCAAAGGTGCTTTATTGATTGTCTTGGAAAGGAAGGGTGAGTAAACATAGTTTGGTGCCCCTTACCCCAAATGGCCCACTTGGACCCAATAAGTCGATGAATATTAGAGTTAAAGGGCACTTTCAAAACCTTGTGGTCCAATTCACTGATTTTACAGATGAAAAAATACTGAACGTCTGGACAAAGGAAGCTCTTGACAAGGTCTTTCTAATCTTGCTCAAGGCTGTAGGTATCCATATGTTACGAGTAGCAATTTTTTAATCTATGGGGAGGGTGGCTGTTGAGATCACCAACGCTGTGTGCTTCTTCCTTCTTAGACTTGCTCTGCCAGGCAGGCACAAGGGCTCAGTTCATCTACAATGAGCTGAGCTAGGCTTTCCTTTGCCAGAGGATTACGTCATCCAGACACTTTTCTTCCTAGGCTGTCCAGGACCCACTCCCAGTGGCAAACCCCATAGAAACCAGAGGAGGTTCTCGGGGTGGGGGGCGGCGAGGTCAGGTGGAGTCACCACTTCCTTAAGAGGAACATCTTGGCCCACAGGCAAGAGTTCTCATTTCTGAGTGAACAAATCACTGAAGAAAACAAACACCTGCTTTGTGTGTGTGCTTTTTCCTGTTGGAGGGTTAAGGAAGAATTGACATTGGAGACACTGCTGTAGGTACATGCTGTCAAGTCAGAGCCCTCAGGAGATGAAAGCCCATCGCTAGTGTACAGAGCAGCAGCCAAAATGGAGGAAGCTTCAGTCCCTGGCCCATTCAGATTCATAAGCTCTCAGGTTAACATTGAACATGTGACTTGCCTGGTGGGGAAGTTTCTTGTAGCATCTGCAGAAGGCTCAGTGGGACTGGAATGGTGATGACCCCATTGGGTGTGTGGTGCTCTTTGGATCTGGCTACTGTTATTAAGCCCAGAGCAGCTTAAATGACTCCAAAGCCAGCCCCACACTCTCTATGGGACTTGGAAAACCCGGTGTTTATCCTTAGGGTGGAGGAGGGTTTTTTTGTTGTTGTTTTCGTGTGGGAATTCAGGCTTACCTGGAGACATCTGTGCTGACCACAGAGCAATCATGGGGCTTATTGGGAAAAGGACATGTGGCAGAACTAAGTCAAGGAGAAGGTAGATCCAGGAGTACGGGGAGAATTTCTGGGGAATTATGTTCCATAGAGTAACACGGTTTTGTAATAATGAGAGCTGTCCAAAGTACAATACTCGGATTAGAGAGCTGATCTGTCCACCGCTGCAACTGTTCAAAAAGAGTATAGATGACAACACAGCTGGGGACGTTGTTGAATGGTTTCAAATTCTGGAGACAGAGAGAGTGGACTAAATTAAATCTAAGATCTGAGAGTCAACTAATTCACTTGAAAAGCCTACAGTCACTTCCTTCTATGTAAGTCTTTGGTACATAGTAATAACTCACTTAACTGGGCTTAAAATATCAGGCACACTTAACCAGCTGAACAAGAGCCAAGAATTGGCAAGAAAATACAAAATGACTCTGAAATTCTTTCATGTATTTAACGAGGGCACCTAAGGATCTCATTCATGACCTAGTGACTCCCACTTCAGACGCAATCCTAGCAGACTTGACTGTCTGATTCCCCAGCTGTAGCCAATCGAGAAAAGCACATTTAGAAAATCAAGGAAGAATATTACCATTTTAAATCCATTAATAACAGGGAATACATGTCAATAGTACATCACTAAGGTAGAAGGACCAAGATAACAAAATAGATGGAAGTGCTCAGAAGTATGGCAATGGGAGGCCATTTAATGAAAGGGCAAATAGTTGTACAAATTTTAGCAGCATATGAAGAAGAGAACAGGTTATGGGTCATCGATAAGAAATTCAATTATCTTCTGGGATCTGGGTTAAATAAGACAGAATAATACACAAAGTATCTTATAAAGATTTGTAATAAAACATTAAAAGATAATCAATAACTTAGAAATTTGCAACACATATGGCAAACATATGATGAATGTTTATATTATAAAATAACACCGGCCAGGCATGGTGGCTCAAGCCTATAATCCCAGCACTTTGGGAGGCCAAGGTGGGTGGATCACCTGAGGTCAGGAGTTTGAGAACAGCCTGGCCAGCATGGTGAAACCCCGTCTTTATTAAAACACAAAACATTAGCTAGGCATGGTGGCGGGCGCCTGTAATCCCAGCTCCTCTGGAGGGTGAGGCAGGAGAATTGCTTGAACCCGGGAGGTGGAGGTTGCCCTGAGCCGAGATCATTCCACCGCACTCCAACCTGGGTGACAGAGCAAGACTCTGTCTCAAACAAAACAAAACACCTACATATCAGTACAGAAATATAAACAACTGGAAGAGAAAAACAGACAAAGGCAGGACGTGATCAGGCATCTTATGAAAACATGGCACCAATGGCCAATGTTCACATGAAGTGTGCTTCAGCACTGTTAGTCATCAAATACAGGCACATGTTAAAGGAGATCTTACTTTTGTCTGCCAGGTTGTCCAAGATTAAAAAGAACCAGAATGTTCCATGTTGGTTGGAATTTTGGGAAGTAAACCCCCCTCAAACATGGCTGCTCTACATTTTGGAGAAGCCAAGTTGGAACTTTTTATCAAAATGCAATTTCTCCATTTACCAAATTTACCTAGAAATTTCATTTCTAGAAATTAATCCACTAAAAGATAAGCATAGGGGGCTGGGCACAGTGGCTCACGCCTGTAATCCCAGCACTTTGGAAGGCTGAGGCAGGCGGATCATGAGGTCAGGAGCTCGAGACCATCCTGGCTAACATGGCGAAACCCTGTCTGTACTAAAAAATACAACGAATTAGCCAGGCGTGGTGGTGGGTGCCTGTACTCCCAGCTACTCGGGAGGCTGAGGCAGAAGAATGGCGTGAACCCAGGAGGCGGAGCTTGCAGTGAGCTGAGATGGCACCACTGCACTCCAGCCTGGGCAACAGAGCGAGACTCCATCTCAAAAAAAAAAAAAAGTGTAGAAACAGCCCCAAGTCCATCCATAGGAGACAAGGCAAAAACATTAAGAAATATTCATTCAGTGAAATAATATGAAACACATTTTAAATGAGATATCTTTGTAAATCAATGTGGACAGTGTATTATGAATGAAATATATAGTTAATGAAAAAAGGAAGTGGAAGAATTGTATATGTACTATGATTCATTTGGTATAATAATGATATTATTATTCTTATTCAAACCTTGTCGATACCAAACTATCTGAAACGATTCTCATTTCTTGGAAGACAATGTACTCGCTAGGATCAAGGCCTTTAAAATTTTTTGCAAAAAAAGTCAGGGGGAGGTCTTTAAACCAAACTCATGCAATCTGCGGGCCAGAATGGCTTTGAATGTGGTCCAACACAAATTCGTAAACCTTCTTTAAACATTATGAGATGTTTTTGGCAACTTTTTTTTTTTAGCTCATCAGATATGGTTAGTGTATTTTATATGTGGCCCGAGACAATTCTTCTTCCAGTGTGGCCCAGGGAAGCCAAAAGATTGGACACCTCTGCAAACTTTTGATATTAAAAAAATGTTTTGTTTAATGCTACAGTTGAACTAACAATGCCTTTGGGGGTCTCAAGCTCCATTTGATTCTATGGCATTAAATGCTTGTTGTTTTCAGCTTGTATAATTAGATGCTTTCTTTAGGCTGTGTACTCTGCTAAGTCTTTAGAAATATTACCTAATTTCACCTTCATCATTGCAACCCTCTAAGGTTGTACTTCCTTATCTGGGGCTGAGTTATTAAGAAAACTGCCTTAGGTGTCCCATTCAATAAGTGACGTAACCAGGATTCAAGCCAGGTCTGTCAGCCTCCCAAATCTGGGTTCTTGGCAATTCACTCATTCATTCATTTATTCACTCAGCAAATATTTGCTGAGGACCCTTTGTGAGCAAAAATATACTGCACCTTTTTGTTTGCAAATATCATTAAGAATATAAACTTTGTGGACTCACTTCTACAGTACATGGGAGTCGGTCCCTACTTGAAGAATTCAGAGACAAAGGATGTGTGTTCTGTTTCTCATATATCAGACATAGAATCTCCACAGTAGATTTGTTTTGCTCCCCCGCCTCCCTTTTTTTTTTTTTCTTTTTCTGGAGGCAGAGTCTTGCTCTATCCCCAAGGCTGGAGTGCAATGGTACGATCTCAGCTCACTGCAACCTCCTCCCCTGGGTTCAAGCAATTCTCTTGCCTCAGCCTCCCAAGTAGCTGGAATTACAGGCTACCGCCACCAAGCCTGGCTAATTTGTGTATTTTTAGTAGGGACAGGGTTTTGCCAGATTGGCCAGTCTGGTCTCCAACTCCTGAACTCAGGTGATCTGCCCACCTCGGCCTCCCAAAGTGCTGGGATTACAGGCATGAGCCACTGCGCCTGGCCTGCTTTGTCTTTGTAACATCCATTTCATGACATAGAATAAGTCCTGAGCTTAAAAACATTAGGAAATGGAAACCCTAACTCAGAGGAACTAAGAGGGCTTTCGGTAGAGTAAGAGGTAATTAAGACAAGTGGAGATGGAATAATGAGACCGATTTGAGAAGAATAGCAAAAGTCATTCTGACTCAGGCTTAAAAGCTTAGGTGGGGGGCAGGGGAAAGTCAGTTTGCTAGGACTAAAATAGTCAAGAATTAAAAGGCAGCCCAGACTGAAAAGACTGCATTGCCCTTGTGTTCAGCAATGAGAGACAGATGGAGATTTCACCCATGACAAGAGCATGAAGGCTGTGCCATGCTGACAACATGGAAGCCGTTCACCATGTCATGGTACTGCAGGTCACAGGGAAGCCAGGAGCCAAATATGAGGAGACCACCCATCTGGACCCGCACCTTCACCTCTAGGTCATGCTCTGGGTACCCAGGCCAGAGCTCCCGGCCCAAATGGCCCCAAGCTCACTCCCAAGGCCTGTGCTAGTCTTGTTCACAGCACTTCTTTTACAGATGAGCCTGAAGAGGTGGTCGAGGGATGGCTGTTTGCAAGGGCTATGAGCAGAACTTGGATGCATGGCTATGGCATCTGCACCCATGAGCCTGAGACCCCTCGCCCTGCAGAAAGGAACCAGGATGAGACGAGAAGGGGGACAGGCCATGGTCTGGGGCCAAAGACTGGCTTTCCCCATGTGCACCTGTCAGCATGGAGCTCCTAGGAATATGACAGTTCTGCATTCAAACCCCACCTTCCAGGTAGTCATGAAGCTCCATTTGACAAGTCAGGAGAAAAGAGTATTTAGCTCTTTGATTTATAATGTTAAAATATCTGAATATAAGACATGTGGGTTTTCATAATGACCCTTGTCCTGGGTCCTGCCTATGTCATGGACATGTCTGGCTTTGGCCCCAAATCCACTGAGATTGATGTAGCCAGTCAACAAGTCAATAGGTTTTCAGGGGCCATTGTCCTCCATGTTCTAAGAGAACCAGCCTGTTTCCCCCTGTGCTATGAACTCCAACAGGGGGAACATCTCCACTGCCAGGGAAGTCCGGGCTGCGTGACCCACAGGTCATGGGCAGAATAGTATTTAAAAGTATCCTACATGTAGAGTGGCCATAATGCATCATCCAAACCAAGGCACCTTTGAGAGTTGAAAAGTACACTAACTAATTGAAATGCCAGGTCAGCGGGCAGAAACTGAGACCATCCTATACAAACTTGGAAATGTGGTCGTCTATATAGGTAACCCTCCCAAAACCCAGAAGCAGCCTTTCCTATTCTGCCAGGCCACTGCTGCAGCCACATTTGCAAGAGGGAAGCAGGAAAGCCAAATGGTCTTTTTGATTTTCTTGGGGGAAGGAAAACAGTTTTAGGGAAGGCAAGTGGAAGTCAGTATGTCATGTCTGTAGCCTGGGACCTCTGCTGGAGGGAGTTTGTTTTTCCTGTTGACAAGAAGGAAAACATGGTGAAACATGTCTTTCATAAGAGACGTGATTTTTTTAAGTCTTGAAAAAAAAGCAGGGGGGCCCAAGCATAGAACTGAGCTTGCTGTGTAATCCTAGACAAGTCACTTCAGTTACATGTGACATGTCCCAGGATGAGTGTAATTTGTCTTTTAATAGCCTGTTTCACTGTGGCAGACATCCCTGTCTTTTTCACTCTAGTTGGTTTACGGGTAGTTACTGCATGCAGGAAAAAAAAAAAAAAAAAAAAGAACAAAAACGCCCCGGAGAGATTTTTAGTAGCTATTTGTCACTTAAAGATGAAGCTCTGCAACGTAAACTGGAAATGACAACTGTAAAATCAACACCAACCACTAGCAGTGTGTCCACTATTTTGCTGAAAAGTGATCCCAGTCTAAGGGGACAAGAAAAGGTGGAGGTTACATTGTGTTTCCGTGATTATTGTCCCATCGAAAGGAAAAAAAAATTAATCAGGGAGAAAAGCCAACCTCTGGGATTTGAACCCAGGGACTAGGGAGCGTTCAGGGCACAACCTACGGCTTGACATTGTCGTCTAATGATCTATGGTGTATGGTTTCCAAAACGTCATGGTTCTAAGTGCTTGGGTTTATGCGGATTAACATCTGAATGCCGAGCTTCGTCCTGTTACTTCGGTTGGCTGTTTGTTGACGTGAATTGCATCACACATGCCTACACATCAAGGAGTCACTAGAGGTGTACGCAGTGGGAAATGTTTCCATCTCAGCCAGAAGGTGCGCGCTCGCATGAGCTCTGCCTCTTATTCTAGGGCAACCAGACCCATCCTAATTATGCATCTTTTAAACGCACGTGGCCTTCAGCTTACCAGCCTCCCTAGAAGGAGGTTGCGTTCGCATATTAAAACGGGCAATTGATTATTTTCTCCTGACAAGAGCTGTACGCTGATAAACCTGGGCGTTTTGAAAGGGCAGAAGTATCGCAAACACTGGGTGAATGGCACTGGGTCTGGTGGCCCAGACTTCACATCAGGAAGTGTGGTCCCTAACTTTAGGGATCATCTCTAATTTTCTCATTTTCTTCAGTCGCAAGTATCAAATGAGCAGAAATCATTTTGAGACATTTTGAGGGAGAGATGCTGGTTGGATAAGAGGGTTTCACAGAAGTGCTTAGGCTGAAAGGACCAACGAGCTGTCTCAGGCAGCCCGTATGTCTCAAGTTTCTCTTGAAGCTCCCCCTTTAAGGGAATCACCAAACATCATACCTGCACCAGCTCCCCAGAGCCAGTGCTAAGAACGACATTTTGTATTGAAGTCATCAACCTCATCAAGCGACGTCCACAGTGTCTAGGCCCTGAAGGGCATTCAATAAATACCAGAGAGTAAGTGAATAAAGCTACGATGGGTAAGAGACCAGGTAAAGGAACTCCAGGGTCTGTACTGAATGGTTCAACCTGCAGTCAAGCTGGAGCCCCGTTCCTAGCGCGACTACAAAGTCGTGAGCCTCCGCCTCTCAGATTGTAATGGGAACGCCACTTTGTGAGGTTAATGCTCAACTCAAATTGCATTTGGAGGAGAGCAAAGAAGGCCTCCTGGCCAGAGGCAAGAACTAGACAGTAGTGTAGGCTGGGGAGCAATCTGGCCCAGCCAGAAGCCTGTGGGTAGACCGCAGTACCGCCAGCTGTCCCTTTATGGGAGGCGAGAGGGTTTGGTCAACGCGTAGAGAAAAGCCGCCGTCATTTTCTGTGACTTTAGTCTAGGAGTCTTCAATTGCCTCGGGCACCTTGTGTTGGCCTACGATGTTTTCAAAGTGGAGACATCTTACCTATAAATCCAGTTGTCCTGCTGCTCTTGATAAACCCAGAAGGTGTGGCCACAGGTGTTCCCCTCTGTGTGCCTGGGGCTCAGCCACAGGCCCCACCACTCGCTGTTGCCTGGTACCCTCTTGCCTCACCAGTCCCCATTACTGTCCTCATTCTGGAAGTCAGTTGGGTTTGCAATGTTTCAGACAGCTGGAAAAAATGTGTCCCCTGCAACATATTTACAAACAACGTTGAGTAGAGTCAGCCGCCGTTGAAATATCTTGCAGAGAGACTGTGGATCGGGTCACCGATGGGGGAAGCCGATAGCCAGTCACAGGTTAACTAGGCTTTTGCTCTAGAGAGGATATATAAATATACTCCAGAGGGGATCTGAACTTTCCCCACCTATCTGATCCGTCTCTAATTGGTACCAATTGGTATTCCCTTACCCTGGGCTTTCTTTGTAATAGAGACGTTGTTCTCATTTTTCCATTTACAGTGACCCTTCATTCCAAGTGCTCATCCGTTGGGGTCACTGATTTCCTGGGACAAGAATTTTCAGTTTTCTGGTGTTTAAAACATCCTGTATTCTTTCCTCCCTAAACCAGCTCCTTTATTTTAAATTGTCCGGAGCATTAAAACCCTTGAGAGCTACTGTCAATGTATGCACATCAGCAAGCAGAGTCGTGAGAACTCACCAGCGGTGGGGCGTGCTTTTTGCTTTGTTTGTTTGTGCATTTCCAAGAAACGACACATTAGCAGAGGAATGTGTGGTGACTGGGTTCTGTCCTGGCTGGCCTTTTAACTCAAATCCGAGATAATTGTCTGTAGAATTGTGAGCTGGTGATTGGCTTAAATCCCATGCCATGCCCTCTGACCTCTGACATGGTGAGGGTATCATGGGGGAGGGTGCGTTCAACTCCCCTAGGACTGCCCTGAGATCTGAGCTGGATCAGGCATCTGAAGCGTGACCCCTTCCCGAGGACAAGGCCACGTCGGGGGCAGGTGCGGGGCAGCTGAGTCCAGGCAGGGGCCGAGGGACCCTCTGCCTCCTTGCTGTGTAACTGTTCCTGCTGGGCTCAGGTGAAGACTGGCCACTTCAGCAATGAGCAATGGCAGAAAACAGGAAGGAACAGTGATTTACATTTCCTTGTAGGTGTTCCTCCTCCCCAGGCACCTTGCATGAAAAGCAAATGAAGCCCCTCGAAGTAGCTTGGGTAGGTTGTGGCACCTAAAACTCCTACTCATTTCTGTGGCAGGAACACACAGGTGACCACTGACTTGTTTTCCAAGCAATTAAAGCATTGGCGGTAACACCACAGAGCACAGGAGAATAAACGCAGTGAAACTGAGAGAGTGAAGTGGAGTGGGGAGGGGGCCGTCTTTGTCCTCCAGTCCATCCTGTGTCCCCAGGACTCCTGGGCTCATCCAGCTGGTGGTGCTGTGGGAGGCATCAAGGTCAGAGCAGACAGTCCTTATTCTTGGAGGCACGCTCTGCCTCTCTGCGTTAGGAGTGGGTGTCCGTGGGCATGGGGAGAGGGGTGGTGTCTCCAGAGCTGAGGCAGTTGTTGGGCGTAGCAGGGGGCTCCTTCCTGAAGCATCGCTAGATGACACTGAAGGAACTTTGTTTAAGGCACAAACCTGGGAATCCAACAAGAGAGGTGGAAACGGCAGAGAGGTTTGGAAGCTACAGGCCCTGAAGGAGTGTTAACTGACCTCGCCTCCCGCCTGCCCCTGGGGAAGTTGAATCCTAACACAGTCTTGGAAGAGGAGGGGAAAACTCCATCCCTCGATGTGGGGCAGAGAACCCCTAAAGGCTCAGGAATGGGTAGCACCAGGTGCTTCTAGGAGTGGGGAGAAGCAGGGCCTCAGCTATTCCCTCTGCTGCAGACAGCCAGGCGCCCCAACTTTGGCAGCAGATGGAGGCTCGTTCATTCTCTGAAAGGCTGGCACAGGGGTCTCTGGAGCCCAGCTAGGGTGGG
The DNA here is from genome assembly GCF_009828535.3 of Hylobates moloch. Lineage (NCBI taxonomy): Eukaryota > Metazoa > Chordata > Mammalia > Primates > Hylobatidae > Hylobates > Hylobates moloch. The sequence goes on from NW_026652281.1 coordinate 3,289,804, forward strand.
AGTCTGTGTAGCAAGCAGGGGATTGAAGGAGTATGACTTGTTCAGTGTGGAGGCTGATCCCTCCCCCAACCCAGGCCCTCAGCACCCGCTGACTCTCAGAATATTAGCCCTGGGTCTCCTGATCTCCAGGCAGGGAGGAGGAGAGCCCACCACGGGGAACTACAGTCCAGGGAGAAATGCCCAAACGTGCTGACATCGGGGGTCCCTAATGACATGGCCTCGACAGACCCCACAGGGACCCCACACTCATCACATTCTTCCCAAGCTCCTTGGGGGCACCCCTTGGCCTTCAGTGCCCATCTCCTCTTAAATAGGAGATGGCAACCTGGGACTCCCATCTCGCAGACACAAGAGGTCTGATTCTGTTCACGTAAAACGTTCGGAACAGACAAATCCACAGACAGGAAGTGCTTGAGTGGTTATCAGGGACTGCAGGGAGAGGGGTGGGAATGGCTGCTAATGGGCACAAGTTTCCTTGTGGGGTGATGGGAGTGTTCTGGGGCTAGAGAGAAGTGGTGATGGCACCACATTGTGAATGTTCTAAATGCCACTAGATTGAAACGTTTAAATGGTGAAAAGGGCAAACTTTATACGTATTTTACCTCAATAACAACAACAACAAAAAGGAACAGGAAGGAAAAAGACTATTCAGTGAGCAAAAATTTAAAATAAGAAAGGCTACTATGAATAACCTCAGAGAAAGAAAAGAAAATATTGTATTCATGAAACAAAAACAGTATTCCTCAGAAAGCTCTTAGCAGAGAAAAATACAATAGCATAAGTGAAAAGTTCAAGGCAAAAAGTTGGAAGAGAAAGATAAGAAAATCTTCCCGGAAGTGAACAAAACTCCAAACTTGTCAGCAGCAACATTGGGGGGCTGGAAAATGCAGAGAAAAGCCAGAGATTGTGAACAAAACGCATCTCCACCTGAGAATTCTCAACTCAGCAAGGCCATCCATCAAACAGGAGGGTTGAAGGAGTTCAAGGGGTCAAGAAATACACTTCTCATGCACCTTTTCTCAAAAAGCTGCTGCAGGATGTCCTCCACCAAACCAAGGAGTTAACCAAGGAAGCAGAAACATGGCATCTTCCACTGGGTGGAGGTGGAGACTCCAATCACCCCAACTGGGTGCCTGCATCAAGTAAGGAAATGTATGTATGTATGTGAATCACATATATATATGTGTGTGATTATATATACATGTATAATTTTAAAATTTGTATTTATAAAATTATAAAATGCAAATGTTTAAAATTATGTTCTAAAATATTCAAATATAATATAAATTATATTGTACAAATATTCAAATATAATATAAATTATATAAATAAATTTAAATATTAAAATTACAATTATGTTTAAAAATATTCAAATATAATATAAATTATATTGTACATTATATAAATTTAAATATCTGCATATAATTTTTATAAAGACAAATTATCTTAGATCAGAGTTTCTTGCCCTTGGCATTGCTGACCTTTGGGTGGAATAACTCTTCGTTTTAGGGCACCATTTAGTCCACGATAGCATCTTCCCAGTAGAGACCAGGAGCACTCTCACCTCCAAGTAATGGCAACCAAAAACCTCTGCAGACATTGCCAGTTGTCCCTGGGCAGCAAAATCACCCCCGGTTGGGAACCCCTGCCCTAGGTTAACTGCTGTACTAACATGGTGGGTTTCCACTGCCACATCACTCACACCCAGGGCAACAAGCAGTGCCTCATTCCCCAAAATATAAGTAAAATGTCCAAAGTGAAGTAAGAACTTAGATGCAGTTTCCTATTGACCCAAATAGTTGCATAATCATTACATCAACATAATCTACTGAAGTGCAGAATAATTGTTTTTCTGATTTTCATGATTGATAACACGTTAATGTATCTCTGGAGGAAGACTGACTCTACATCCAGTAAAACCACATGCTGATGGTGCATGTAAATAGATTCTTTAAAAAAAAATGCTCACGTAAAATTCAAAGTTGACCACACATTTTTCTTTTACATTCCTCGAAGAGGTTTGAATATTGGGGAAAGTTTGGTTTCTGTTGCTTAGAAATATGTACAGTACCATAAGCTCTAGGCAAAAACATTCAAAGATGGGCCTTTTCATGTTGATTTTGAGGTGGGATTCAAACTGATTTATGAAAGTAACTAGTTAGGCTGAATTGCCAGATAAAACCTTCCCAGGTCCCCCCCCAGCAGAAGGTGCCAGGAGAATAGCTCCTTTGCAGTGTACCTGGACACATGCAATCAGACATTCACAAAAAGTGTGGTGTCTGTGCAGAATGCACAAATTCCAACTTCCAGGTCCCTGGAGATGCTTGGGATATGGGAAAGGAAGTGATTGGATCTCAGTCTCCCGTACCCTGTTGGTGGGTATGCAGTGTGCCTGTGAGTTGCAGCACCTCGGCTTTTGCTGCCTGCGTTGCCTCATCAAATGTGTATGACAATCAGAGCCACCTGATAGGAACACTGTGGGGGTTAGGTGTTGAGAATGGTTCAGTGTCCAGGAGGTGCTCAGCACAGTGTCTGGCATTTGGTAGTTTGTGGTTGTCATTGTTGTGAAAGTTATTTTATGATGTAACTATTGTGTTCATGGTACAGTGCACATGCACCAAGCTCTTTAAAAACCAAGAACATAAGCCTGGTGGAATGACCAGTTAAGCAGTGCCCTGGTGATCAACACCCCTTCCAACCTGCCCCCCACCACGTTGCCCCAATGGCTGAGAAGTGCTTTTTCTTAATGTTTCCAGTCTTGAGTCTTTGTCAATGATCATAAGTGGCAAATAAGATTTAAAGACATGCACCAACAATTATAATTATGAAGTTATTAATGATATTAATAGTTAATACTCCTATAATGTCATTTCTAATGATAAGTATTACAAGATGTGTAAAAATGGAATTCAAAATTGCAGGCACGTACACAGACATGTAAAAGAAGCTGGAAATAAATATACCCACATCCTGGTATAAACTTGATTTATAAGATTATGGTCCCTTTGAAATTTTCTTTTATACATTTGTTTAGTGTTTTCTAATTTTTTCCACAATGTTATTTTTTAACTAGGGAAAAACAATTCATTATTATTATTATTATTATTATTATTATTATTTTTCTTTTGAGACGGAGTCTCACTCTGTTGCCAGGCTGGAGTACAGTGACACAATCTCGGCTCACTGCAACCTCCACCTCCCGGGTTCAAGTGATTCTCCTGCCTCAGCCTCCCAAGTAGCTGGAACTACAGGCATGTGCCACCCTGTCCAGCTAATTTTTGTATTTTTAGTAGAGACAGGGTTTCACTGTATTGGCCAGGATGGTCTCGATCTCTTGACCTCGTGATCTGCCTGCCTTGGCCTCCCAAAGTGCTGGGATTACAGGCGTGAGCCACTGTGCCCAGCCAACAATTTGTTATTTTTAAAAACCAGGGTGTCACTAAGACTGATTTTGTTGGTGGGTAAACTTGAGATTTCTGGGGAGACTCCTTGGAAAGAGATGATGTTTACTCAAATGAATCTGTTCGAAGGTGTCTACTTGTAAAGGTGTCAACTGTCTTTTTTCTGCCATTGCTTAAACTACACTATGTATATTGATAATATTATAATTAATAAGTCAATAAAAACAGACCTCACTGCAATTTTTTTCAAGAGTGACTTTTAACTACATAGGTTTTTACTCTTCTCATGAGAGATAAGGCCTCTGTCTCTCTCTCTCTGTCTTTCACACACACACACACACACACACACACACACGCATATCTCCTCCACATGCACACGCCAGTGCCCAGCGAGCCCACATCCAGTCACCACAGCCAGCTAGCCACTGAGGCTCCGACACTGGCTGTGATCTGGGCCCACAGCTGCCTCTGCCTACCTTGGTTTCCCTACCTGGAAATGGGGACCAAGAATTCCCTGAGGATGCAACAAACATGTTCTCCCAGAATCAATGATCTCAGTGACAGGTTCTCACACTTTGTGCTAAATGAAAGAACAGGGATGTATTGTGTTGGAAGGACATCGAGTTTTTCAGAGCCCTTTTCTGGAACCCAAGACAAACTCAAACCCTAGAAACTCTCAGAGCCTCCCTAGTGGCCTTTCTATAATTGATTATGTGGGTGCATTTATTTCCCCCCAAATGCTGAACGTTCGGATTATAACTATGTTCAAAGCTGGGGGCCCCTGCAGAGCAAATCCTATCCCCACCAAAATGCCTTTGATGGCCAGGCCGGGAGGATGTGATTGTGGTTCTGATGGGAAACACAGAATTTGCCTGCCTGTGGGGTATTTCAAGGCTGGGTGATTAAACTCAGGAAGACACAATCAAACCCCGTGTGTGAGTGTGACGGGGCTTCCATAACAAAACACCACAACTGGGTGTCTTAAAGCAATGGAAACGTGTTGTCTCAGGGTGTTGGAGGCCGAAAGCCCAAAATCAAGGTGTCAGTAGGGAGGTTCCTTCAGAGGCTGTACGGGAGGGTTTTCCCCAGGCTCCTCCCATCTTCCAGTGGTCACTGGAGACCTGTGGTGTCCCTCAGTTTGCAGAAGCATCACCCTGAGTTCTTTCTCCATCTACATGTGGTGTTCCCACCGTGCGTCTCTGTGAGTTTCCATGACCGTCTTCTTATAAGGACACCAGTCATATCCAATTAGGGGCCTGCCCTCCTCCAGTATGACCTCATCGTAACTAATTACATCTGCAACGACCCTCGGATAAGGTCACCTTCAGAGGTACTGGGGGGTTAGGACTTCAATGCACCTTTTTCTGGAGGACAGAGTTCAACCCCTAACAACCTGGAACCCCCGCATACCCCGGCACCTCTGAGAACCTCTTGCTTTTTTTCTGGAAACCCACAATGACTGCCCCGGAGCAAGCAGGGTCGTTGTCCATCCCAGCAGCAAACTCTCCTAAAGGACTTCTCCAAAACCCTGGTTTTCACGGTTTAAAGGAGGCCTAACATTGTAGCCATGGTTTTAATTAAGGGTTGATGGGCCGTGTCATGACATCATCAATAAAATGAGCATAATAAAAAGAAATAACTTAATATGGGATGTGGGAAGGCGGCCCAGAATTTGTCATGAAATTGCATTATGTAGGCAATAAAATGCCATTTTAGAAAACACTGGTACCGTGCAGGCTGCCAAGGCCCATCCTTTGTTTACTAAGAAGTTCCACTCATGTTTGCCCGCTTTCCACAGTGCATTCAGCCCAGACAGTACCCTCGAATGTGGAATCTTGTTTGTTCCCCACTTGGTTGAATCGAGCAGGTTAATTCCAAACCACAGTGTCTGAGTCAAGTCCCTTTCTGGAAGTCGAGCCCTGGAATTATTGGCATCCTCTTGCCATGGGGGCCGTGGTGTGAAGATGCCATCTGGGAGCGCTGTGTCCTTGCATCCTGCCTGGGAAACCAGACTGACTCCAGAACAGAAGCTGGAAGAGCAGTCCCCGGGTTGAGATTTAGACTCAACCTTAAATATGGGACTGGGGCTTCCTTGGCTAGATTCACCCATGGCTCTAATTTCCTGAAACCTCCTAGACCAATAGGAGTCTTGTGATGCTTTTTGGACTCACTTCTCTGTGTGCATTGTTTAGAAAAACTGCTTTCTTGGGAAAAAGAAAGCTTGGTAGCCATGTTGCATTCTGAATGCTGCTGTTCGGGGGTCCCGAATCCCCGGGCCATGGATTGGTATCAATCTGTGGCCTGTTAGGAACCAGGCCGTATAGCAGTAGATGAGCGGCAGGCAAGCGAGCGAGACTTCGTCTGTATTTGCAGCCACTCTCCATCGCTCAAATTACTGCCTGAGCTCCGTCTCCCATCAGATCAGCAGTGGCATTAGATTCTCATAGGAGCATGAACGCTATTGTGAACTGCGCATATGAGGGATCTAGGTTGTGTGCTCCTTATGAGAATCTAATGCCTGATGATCTGTCACTGCCTCCCACCACCCCCAAACAGGACCATCTAGCTGCAGGAAAACAAGCTCAGGGCTCCCACCAATTCTACATTATCATGAGTTGTATAATTATTTCATTATATATTACAATATAATGATAATAGAAATGAAATACACGATAAATATGATGCCCTTGAATCATCTCGAAACCATCTTCCCCACCTCTGGCCCTGGAAGAATTGTCTTCCATGAAGCCATTCCCTGGTGCCAAAAAGTCTGGGGACCACTGCTGCCTTTGAAGAACTTTGATCCACAGGAGTGTGGTCAGAGCCCACAGGCGAGACCCAGGAATGAGGGCCTCTGCTTAGGATTGCCCCTGGGTGTTGAAATGCAGTTTGGGTCACACCATTCATACCATAAGCCACTGTAACCGCTTCTCTGCGGAACGGAAGAATTTTTGCAATTTGCCCACCCAAAGGGGTCTCTTTATCTAACTGGCATAAAGACGCCTTATAGGCTGGCATAGGTTGTCAGTGGAAAGAATTCGAACAGCATAGACCAGGAGGGTGGACACGCTGTTTTCAAATTTAACTCCCCTGTTCATTCAGTCAACAGATACTTAATTCAGCACCTACTATGCCCCGGTGCTGGACAGGAGCTGGGGTTGGAGGAACAGACAAAGAGGCTGTGCAGTCAGGGTGAGATGGAATCTCAGGCTCAGGCTGTGGAGGTGGACAGGGCCAGACCCCACAGGACATGGGCCATGGTGAGGACGTTCAAATGCAGCTCGAGTGCAAAGGGATGTGGCACAAATCTGCCAGCAATGGCTGCGTGGGGACACCTGCTGTGCTAACTCTTCCTCCTGTTAGACACCTGCTGTGCTAACTCTTCCTCCAGTCTTCCCAGTCCAAATGAGGTCACAGGGAAGTGCTTTAGACAAATGTGTAATAAAAAATGTTCCTGAAAAGATGTTCCCTGCTCTTCCTGGATGGAATTCTTTCTCTTCCCTTTCTAGATATCATTCGAACTTAGTGCCCAAAGGAGGAGAGACATGCCCCTCCTTCCATTTAGCCAGCTCCACCCCCTCCCCGAATTTGCCTCCTCTACCAGCTTCTTCTCTGGGATACATGGAGGTCCTTTGGGACCTGAATTTCTCATCATCTTAGTGCTAGAGGCTGGACATCAGGTTCCAAAATAAAGAGCACAAAAGGGGCAGAGGAGAAAGGACAGTTTCAGGACAGCTGGAGAACCCAGAGGAAGGGGGTCTGCCCCAAACAGGTTAGGGGTGAGGGAGGTGTGTGGCCAGTGCCCACTGGGCTGGAGGCGCACCCACATGTGATTGCTTTCACACATAGGGACTGGCTCCAGACGGACAGGAAGAAAGTGATGCTGCTGCCTCACGGGAGGTGGCCGGGGCAGCTGAGGGAGGTGTGAGGAGGGTGCAGCTATTTTTCACTGTAAACCCTTTGTCCCTTGTACATGTTGCCCTGAGTGCATGAACGACCTATCCAAACCATACAAAGGAAAAGAAAGAGGTGACGTGGAAGCCGATGGCCCTCTCCCACGAGGTCACGCTCTATGAGCGTGTGACGTTTCAGGAAGGTGTATCGTTTCATGGTGAAATCACATGATCTTACGTATGAAATCTTGAATCTAAAAGCAAACATTAAAGATCAGGCCAAATCCTCTCCTACCACTGTGCCATTGACCTGCTATGTGACCCAGGGCAAGGGACCTAACTAGAATGTGCCTCAGTTTTCCTTCTGTTAAAATGGGGATAATAATACTGACCTGCCTCCACGGGCAGTTTTGAGGCATGACTAATGCTTTTCTTAAAGCATTTGGGGATCTTTCAGCAGAGGAGTTCTCAAGACCTGAGTATTTTCATAATAGCAATGTCCACCAGGAACTTGGCATGTCCTTGTGTCCCAGATGCTCTCATTGGTCAATATGATTTTCCAAGAAATGGAATGAACCCGTTGGAGAAGTGGTGGGTAGCTAGCCAGAAAAAATTAGAGCATCCATAAACTCATTGCCATGGAAACATGTGTAGGATACCCTTTCTTTGATTGAGTGGGATTTTCCCCTTCTTGATGTGGGATCGTAGTTATTTGTAACCTAAGAATAATTTTGCAATAATTTCTATTAATATCAGCTCTGAAGCTAGTTGTACTGATCTGAGACTGTGGTTGTTTATAATAAAAGTGAAGTGAGTCACACACACACATGCACACACACACACACATGCACACATACACACATACACACACAGAAGATCAGTCTCAATCCCCACACCACAGGCAATTGCAGATCCAGAGATTTTATGAGACGTGCCCCAGGCCACACATTGGCTTCAGGCACATAATGGGATTAACCCCCAGGTCTTCTGCCGCCTGCCTCCTGTTCTCAGGAGACACTCTGATGTGGGGGAGTTTGGACTAGATGTTCTGCCTGGAACTTTCCATCTCTACGTTTCTATAATCCCGTGGTGAAAAAGGAAAAGTGGTCCTTGTGATGGCTTCCACATTTTCCAAGAGAAAAATAAAGATTTTTCTGACCCGGGGTCTGTGACAAGTTCGTGTGCAAGAAGCCTCTGGATGTGAACTTTGGAGGACAGAGCAGGGGGTGCTGGGGCTGTGTTGATGGTTTATGGAGCATGAGGAGGACTGGGAGGCTTTTATGGCCAAAGACAGCAAAATATAGAGGATTTTCTGTTAAGTAACTGACTAGGATTTAATGCGTAACAATTACTGGAATGAATACAGAATACTTTCTTAATTTATTCTTATTTAACCTTGTTTATATAGCAGTTCCCTTGTCAGGAACCATTGTGAGCACTTTACAAAAATTAATTTGTATAATAGGAGCACTACATGACGGTAATCTCAAGTGTGAAATTTTGGAGTCAGAAAGACTCCAAATTTGGTAAATTTTTAAAAAATTCCACACTTGAGATTAGCATCATGTAGTGCTCCTACTGCATAAATTAATGTTTGTATTTAAATCCCGGTTCTGCCACTCTTATGAATTGCGTGACTGAGGCCAAATTACTTAACCTCTCTGACCCTCAATTTATTCATCTGTAAAATGGGGATATTATCAGTTACCACCTAGACTTTTAAGAAATGGAATGTCTTAGTTTGAACCATGTGAGGTTACTCACTTTCAGCCTATTTGATTTATAAAGCTGGAAATTCTGTGGAGTTAAACTAACATTTAAAGAGCTTAGCAGAATGCCGAGCACTTGGAGAGTGCTCAATAAATAATAGCTTTTTCAAAGTTTATTTTGTTTGAGAGAAGCTAACAAACAACAAGAATTCTTCTTACATATAAGACTTTGCATTTTAGCCAGGCATGGTGGCTCCCACCTGTAACCTCAGCACTTTGGGAGGCCGTTGTGGGAGGGTTACTTGAAGCCAGGAGTTGGAGACCAGCCTACGCAACAAGGCAAGACCCCATCTCTACCAGTTTTTTTTTTTTTAAGAATTAGCCAAGTGTGGTGACTCACGCCTGTAGTCCCAGCACTTTGGGGCGCAGAGGCAGGTGGATCGCTTGAGTCCAGGAGTTTGAGAACAGCCTGGGCAACATAGTGAGATTCTCACCTCTACAAACAAAACAAAACAAAACAAAACAAAACAAAACAAAACAAAACAAAACAGAGAGTAGTGGCACATGCCTGTAGTTCCAGCTACTCAGGGTGCTGAGGTGGGAGAATTGCTTGAGCCCAAGAGCTTAAGGGTACAGTGAGCTATTTTGGTGCCACTACACTCCGGCCTGGGTGACAGAGCAAGAGCTTGTCTCAGAAAAAAAAAAAAAAAAAAAGAAAAGGACCCTGCTCTTCTACTATCCTGAAGTCTTTGCCCCTTGTCTAATATTATTCTGCAATAGGCCCTACTAAAATAATTGAAAAGCTTTCACTGAGTCTCAGCCTTTGAAAAGAAGGGAGATTCCCGTGGCGGTTATTGGAGTCGCCCTAGCCCTCCCTTCCAAGGACTTCAGCAGCAGGGAAAGGCTGCTTCCCGAAGAAGGCATCTCTCAGCTCAGCCCACTGCAGTGACGAATCTGGGAACAGGGCGCGCCCAAGACCTGACTCCTGGGGCTGCGAATTCCTCAGCCATATGTCGCCCTTGCAAGGTGGGGGGTCCCCGTCACAGCCCTGACAAATGCTCAGCCCCTGAGCCGGCAAGCCACAGGAGGTGAGGTCCGCACGGGCTAATTACATCAGGAGATGCCGCCACCCGGAGGCCCCTTCTCGTCCCCTTCCTGCCTAAGCACCGTGGCAGCCTGCATGGAAATGTCATTCTGTCTCCTGGGTCCCGCCCTCGGATGGCAGCGCCTGTCTGGGGGAAGGAGAACAGATGTGTGTGCAGATTGCCAACTCTTGCCTGAGTGGAGAGGTGGCCCAAGTACCCACCACTGCTCATGTCCTGGAAAAAACGTCAAGGGGGGAAGGCTTGGGGGAAACCAAAAGGATGGCCACAGAAGCCCATTAACCGCTGGTCAGGAATGGGAGGGAAGCCTTCCACTCCTGCGGAAAGCAGCCGAGCTCCTGCCGGGCCCTGAGGTCGGCACGAATGGCGTTCCCACCTGTTACCACCTGTGTTGCAAGTCATGCATTCAAACGATCGTCATTAAATTCTGCAAGTGTCCACCTTGTGTGGCAACTACGTAGAGGGTGTGTTGGAGAAAGGTTCATGGATCAGATTCACAGGGGCTTATATTCCAAAGTCCGATCTGTCGCACAGTCCCGCTGAGTGATTTCATTGCTTTCTGATGTGGTAATGGCCCAACGCTGGGGTGGCAACCCAGCCACTACACATCAATCACGCAGAAGGCTGAAGTATCTGAGCCCTCTCTCCCACCGCCCACCCCCCGCCTGGCCTGCCGGCTTCAGTACTGCAGGCCCTCCACCCCAAGGTGCGCCCCACCATCCCAAGGTACGCCCCACCATAGGGCAAACGTATGGCTTTATAAATAACCATTGCCATCATGAAAGGAAGTTGCCAGGAAAACAGATACTTCATTACATTGTAAAGACAGCACAAAACATACTCTCCACAGGTTAAAATAGAAAATGTTCAGATTTACCCCTTGGAAATCAGAATATCACATACAGCATTTGCCACCTGACAAGATCATTTCGTTCTTCTTGCTATGAATACGTGTGTGTAAATGTGCCTATTCAGCAAATGTCTTTGTTTTCTTTCCTGTCATATTTCTTTATCGTGTAACATAAGGTGAACTGGCTTTCCATCAGTATTGCAGTATTGTTAATTCGACATCATCGTGTTAAGTTATGAGATGTCAGGAGTGAACATCACTCAGGGACTTCATCTCCTTTCTGGGGAAGAGGCTGGTGTGTTTTTGGTTGTATGCAGGAGAGCTGTTTGATGTTAGGTGGAATCACACCTTATTTTGTCTTTATTTGGAGATGGAGTGTGCTTTAAGGAGATGCACGTGGGTGCCCGGTTGATGAGGGGTGGGCTTGTGATGGTGAATTTCGTGTGTCAACTTGACTGGGCTAAAGGATGCCCATGTAGCTGGGATTACACCATTTCTGGGTGTGTCTGTGAGGGTGTTTCTGGAAGAGATTGGTATCAGAATCAGTAGCCTGAGTGAAAAGAACACTCTTCCCCAAAGTAGGTGGGCCCCGTCTGATCCCCTGAGGGCCTGGATAAAACAAAAAGGCAGAGAAAGGGCGAGTTCCTTCTTTCTTCAGGCCTGGGACATCTGTCTTGTCCTGCCCTCAGACATCAGTGCTCCTGGTTTGTGGGTCTGTGGATCCTTGGACTTACTCCAGTGTCCCATCCCTGGTTCCAGACCTTGGCCTTGGGCTGGGAGCTGCACCACTGGCTCTCCTGGCTCTCAGGCCTTCAGACTTGAACTGAAATGCGCCACTCATTTTCCCACTCTTCAGCTTGCTCATAGCAGATTGTAGGACTCCCTGGCCTTCACCATTGCCTGAGCCAATTGCCATAATGAATGTCCTCTGATATACATGCCTGTCTATCCTGTTGGAGCTGTTTCTCTGGAGAACCTTGACCAATACATCCCTTAGGAAGAATCAGTATAACTTTAGAAAAGGTTTAAAGGAGCCGGGGTCATCAGGATTTTCACATCTGATTTAAACCTATAGTCTCCGTGGCACAGAGAGTTTTGCAAGCACATCCGTGATAAAAACAGGCCCTTACATTCCCTCAAGTGCCTGTGCTTGTTCTAAGCACGTGCACCAGTGGGTGCATCCGACACTTCCAGCAACCGTGGGAGCCAGGGATCCACCATGGTCATCTCTGTTCCATGGGGAGGAAGTGGAGACACACACAGGCTGCAAAGCCACTGCCCTGGTCCCTTGGCTGGTACGTGGGGCCATGGCACTCAGCCCAGCAGCCTGGCTCCATGCACACCAGCACCACAGCAGGAATGAGATCAAGGTTTTGCCCTCACCCTCAGCTCCCCTCCCTGCCACACAGAGAAGCATCAGGCCTGGGAATGTCTCTCGAGGATGGGATCCCTTCAGCCACTGCAAGGGAACAGGCTGACTGCGGACCCTTCAGTCCTCTCCTCCCTGCTGGCCACGTCAGTCCTTGGAGTTAATGAGCCAGGATGGTTCAGTCGCTGCTCTGGAGCGACAGATACCTGTCACTAAATTGCATGTAACACATTGGCCTGGTCCCCTGGGTGAGCCAGGCCACTCCATGTTGCTGCCCACTGAGTTCAGGAAATGAACCACAGCAGCTTTTCTCTCCCCAGATGCCCACGCCCTTTGGGGGCCTCCCTGCTCCTCTCCCAAAATGCGACTCTAAGGCACACAGGCAGGTGATCCCTCTCCATGCCAGGGCAGTTAAACCAGCTCAGCAGCACACAGCAGTCCCTCCCGCCACCCTCTGGGGGTATCAGCACACCCCGGGGGCCGTATTTCACATAGTCATTAATTGATGACAAACAGTAACGAATGGGCCACATTCCTACTTCAGTGAAGTGCATAATTCTGGGCTCGTGGAGCTGGGATGGGCCCAGCTCTTGTTTTCTTTTAATCTGGTTTGAAAGACGAGCACTCTCCCAGGCGGCAGGGATGGAGCCCGCTACGCCGTGAGTTCATCAGTGTGGCATGTGCGGCCTCGTTGCACTCGGGGATAGGAAATGCCGACCGTCACAGCCCCTTAGTGGCCTTGGGGGCATGGGTGAGGAGCCTAATTAGCTGTGGTCACAGTTTATTAAAAATCATAAATATTCCTCTTGGAGGCAGGGTGGGAGTTGGAGAAGGAAAGAGGCAGTGTCTGGCTGGTGCGTGCATGTGTGTGTGTGTGTGCACGCATCTGTGTGTGCACACATGTATACATGTGAGGGTTCATGTGCAATTGATTTTCAACAAGTATGCTTAAGCAGGCAAACCTCACTGGAAGGTAGAGGCATGGATGTGGCTCCGTCGTTTCGGAACAGGTCCCAGTGCCTGAAGACAGAGTCACAGGTCTTTTGCCTTGTTTTCCTGGGGGCAGAAGTGTCAGAAAAACAACTGTATGTCGTCATTATTCACTTGTCCCAATTCACTTTGTTCCCAGTGGAATCCCACAAATATTGGGACAAATGAACAACGATGACCGTGTGGTCCAAGCTGGAGATAATGAGATGAATCAGACACAGCCCTTTGCATCAAGCAGTTCACAGTGTCTGGCGGAAACCCACAGAGAAAGGCACAGACATTCTAGGGCATAACAATTATGCAGTAATAATAATAATAATAATAAACAAATAAGTGTGTTTAGGCCCAGGGAAAGGCATTGCACGGGTGGTCTCTTTTGAATCTCGTAACAGTCCTGGCTCTTAGCATTGGTGACAGGGACCTCCCACTGCCCCGCCCCCACCCCAACCCGTTCCTGTCCTGCCGTTGAAAGCAGAGTGCTCCCACAGCACACAGCCAGGTGCTGCCCACTCGACCACTCCATGTCCTGGCCCCCGTGTCCCCTTGGTGACAGGGATTTGGAGGAGGTTTGAGTGAGGGTGGTGCATGTCACATCTCAGCCAAGGCTTGTGTCATGGAGGTGACATCTCCCCCTCCTTTCCGTCTCACTGGCAGATGTGCAGAACAAGCCCCCAGGGTATGGCGTATTAATTTTATTAGGCCCTGGACCCTTCAACATCTGGTGAAGTCTCTGGAACTTTATCAGAACAATGCTTTTAAATCTGCGAACTACATAGGAGCAGAAAGAAAACTGATGACACTGAGATATGTATAAACATACGGAGCAACATATAAACACGTGTGCACTTCACCAGTGCATTCAGTAACAGGATGTGGTAGCTACTGCAGTTTCAAATGAAAGTAGACAAAGTTTCATGATGCGAAAACATGCAGAAATATGATGAGAAAATATCTGAGTTCCACGGCCAGACGGTTCACGGGGGCTGCTAGTACTACTGTCTGTTTCCGGCATTCATAATAGAACCAAAGCTATATGTCACTTAGAGGCGAGTGAAAATAAAGGTGTCTGTCTTTCCCATCCCTGTTGATGGAAGCTCCTGAGCTCCCTGTGCCCCAAATGGACTCCAGCTGGGGTTGAGGAGAGCCACGAAGTGGAAGGTGCCTGGGTCCCTGAATCACACTGTGGAGGAGAGATTTGCCTTCCAACCCATGAAAATGCCTTTCTACTGGATTCTCTATCCTTGCTTTTGTGAGTCTCAAGCAGCAAGTGGAATCATGGAAAAGTAATTCATAAAATCTTAACATAACCAGTTCTCAGTTTTAAACTCAGTCCAGTAGCTAGTGTTCCAGTGCCTCTCTGCACTCCAGATGGGTTCATGTGCCACATCTTCCATCGATCATATTTCCCAAGGCATGCAACTATTTGAAAAAACCCCAGACAGTCCAGGCTAGCAAGTATATTTCTCCATGAGCAATCTAGAAATCCAACTTTTGATGGTGTAGATGAAATTGTTTTGACTACAACAGGAAAGGGAAGAAGGTAGAAGTGTTCATTTTTATGGATCACCTGTACATTGCTGTTTTTCATGCACTATCTTATTTATTGAGAAGCTGAAGATGCTGAGCTCTGGTGCTGTGTGACCTTGGGAAATCACATCAACAGTTAGGGTGCAAGTAGCAGATATCTAAACTGGTTTAAACAATAAAGGGGATTTACCTGTCCACGTACCTGGAAAGGCCAGAGATAGGAAGGGCTTCAGGCTAGATTGTTCCAGAGGTTGATAATGTCACCAGGGCTGTGTCTCTCACTGTCTGTGGCAGCTTCACCTTCGGAATGATTTCCCATGTGGTTGTCAGGTAGCTCCTGACAGTACCTGGGGTTCTATGCTTCCTGTTTACCTACAGCAGAAGAGAGGGGGTCTTCCCATCATATCTAGTGAAAGTCCTGAGATCTGCTCTGATTTCACTAATTTATATAGCAACCTCATTCTTAAATCCATAATAGCATCAAAGAAGACAGAGCATGTGATTGTCCCAAACTGCCCCTGAGTCCACACAAACCATGTGACTAAAAGGTTCAGATTCCTATTAGGAACCTAGGGGGATAATAGACGTTGAGAAGGCAACTACAGCCACAGAAAAAAAAAAAATATATATATATATATATATATATATATATACACATACACACACACACACATATATATATTAATAACATCAAACTCTCCACGAGCAAATTGCCCAGGGTCCCAGCCCAGACTGCATTACCATCTCACGCTGTCCATTTATAGGCAATATGTCTCATTTAATTCTCAATCACCCCCAAGATGTGGAAACTGGTGTTCTCTCCATTTTGTACATGAGTAAACTGAGAGCCAAGAGCTTCAGTACTTGTTTAAATCTAGGTGTCTCACCAGTGGCAGTCTTCACGGGGAACCAAGTCCTACTGAGGGCTCCTTACTCTTCACCACCATGCAGAACTGCTTCCCTGGGGGCCCTGCCACACTCTCAGCCTCAGTTTACCCATCTGTAAAATGAGTTGACTTTATCATCTCTAAGGGCCTCTACTATTCCAAGCAACAAGGCCACCCAGATTTCATTCTTCCTGGGAGACAGGTGCCCTCATTTCTGCTCCTGGTGGTCACTCACCTCCATGTGACCTTTGACATCCAGGCTCTCTGGGTCTCTGGCTCCTTGACGCTGCCACGCAGAGGTCCTGAGGTTGAGATATCCCTGCTTGTGCCTGTGGCTCCTGGGCACATGTATGGCATATTTTAGGTACACTTTCTTGGAGGAAGAGGGAACATCTGTACATGCTCCTGAGTGTAGGGGTGGGAAAAGACCCCTAGGAGAGAAGGCCCGCAGTCCAAAGGCCTAGACACGAGGAGGGAAGACCTCATCAGCAGCCTGTTCACACGTGGGCACGGGCTGTATTTTAACTGCTCTTTTTTCAAGTCGGCATCTGAGATAGAGAAACATGGTCACCCTGCTAGTCAGTGGGTCAGTGGGAGATGTAGGAATAAGCAACTACAGGCTCTTCTTTCCCCCCGAGTGCTGGGAGCCTCTACTATGGCCAAGACATTGGGTTTCCCAGTATCTGGGTCAATTCAAGGATACCACCTGGTGAAACAGAAAACACACTCAAAACCGGTGGGTCTTTCTTTCATCCTCGTTGTAACCACTGAGCACCAGGACCGACAATGGTGTGAGTGGAATTTTCACGGTTCAGTCATTAGAATAACCAAAATACTTATTGTGCCAACTGGATTGTCACCAAAGTATTTCTTTTTAGTGGACTTTGTTGTCAAATGTTTGCTCATTGACAGCGTGGCAGCTGGCCCAGACATGTATGCAAAGCAGTCAATCATTAGAGCCAGAGTGGGTGCGGTGCTGATGGATGCTGAGCAATAGCTCTGCAGGGGAAGTTCTGATCTGCGGGGCCTGCTGTTGGCTGTGCTGTAAACACTCTCACCATGGCCGGTTTCGAGTGTGGAACCCAGGCACAATCAACCCTGAAAAGTAAGTCTGAGTAGACTCCACGCACCACTGGCTGGAGGGGGGCATGACTTTTCATGCAAATGGGGACACTTTGGAGAGTAATGGGGGACATTGTTGAGGTCCTTACTGAGCAACAGGCATAAATCAGGAGCTCCCCAGGCAAACCGGTCACTCTCATTACAGACCAAGCATCTGGTCACTTTCATTAGAGATCAGGCATCTGATCACCCTCATTACAGATCAGAGGGACCTTAGGGATCATCTGTTCAATTCTCTCATCTTGCAAATGAGGAAACTGAGACACGAAAATGGGGGATGACTTGCCCAGGAAGCTGGACCACATCACACAACGTTACTATTGTAATACCTTTATCAAGAGCACCTCACATGGCAGCAATGGGAGAAAAGTCATACAGCTGGCTGCGTCAGGGAGAAAAGGAAGGGTGCCCCTGGAGGCCATGGGAGACCAAGACAATCCTTCTGTGGCTCAGAGGCTGGTAATGGCTTAATTATCTTGCGGGGGAAAAAAATGTGAACTGGCTACACCTCCTGATCCATGAAATTGCAATTACCCTGAAGAGTCGTTCATCAACTGCCCTTTTGAAAGTGGGAGGGACGGCATCTGAGGCTGCACATTTTGACGCACACAGAGCTTCCCACAGTGACACAGTGGGAGGGACGGTGGCTGGGGTGAGGAATCCCGAACGCGGCTTCCCCTCTGCCTCGGCTACACAGGGGTTCTTTGGCTCATTGCTTCTCCTGTCTGCACTGCACATTCTTTACTTAAAATATGGCTGTGGTTCAGAAGATGGGTTTTTGCCCACTTAGGGCATGTGCTCACTGATTTAAAAACTTCTCCACTCCCTACCACTCTCTGTTGTCTAATGATGCATTTCATTTCATTGATTGATTGATTGATTGAGATGGAGTCTCCCTCTGTCACCCAGGCTGGAGTACAGTGGCACAATCGTGGCTCACTGCAACTTCCACCTCCTGGGTTCAAGAGGTTCTCCTGCCTCAGCCTCCCACGTAGTGGGATTGCAGGTGCCTGCCACCATGTCTAGCTAATTTTTTTTATTTTTAATAGAGATGGGGTTTCGCCATATTGGCCATGGTTGGCCAGGCTGGTCTTGAACTCCTGACCTCGGGTGATCTGCCCGCCTTGGCCTCCCAAAGTGTTGGGATTACAGGCGTGAGCCCCTGTGCCTGGCCCTGCATTTCATTCTTTTAAGTTCTATGATTGGCATATGCCCTAAAGCTGGGTTGCCAGGTTTAGTAAATTTAGTGTAAGTATGTGTTGTGTAGTATTTGGAACATACTTATATTTTAAAAGTATTAATTTTTAATCTGAAATTAAAATGTAACTGGGCATCCTGTGTTTTATCTGGCCATTTCACAGAAGGATTTGAGTTTGAGACTCCTAGACTAGAGGGTTTGTGAAGTATATTTCAGCTCTAAAAGTTTATAGCCATCAATTCATTCAGTAATCTTACTGGGTGCCTGTGGCATATATATTTTTTCTTTCTGGGAAATACAGTTGGAACCCTGATAAGCACAGAGTCTACGTGTTTCAGTTTCCAAAAACTGTTGCAATTCAAAGATACACAGTGTAAAGAACAAATAATCCAATTAAAAATGGGCAAAAGATATAAACAGACACTTCTGAAAAGAAAACATACAAGCAGCCAACAAATATATGAAAAAATACTCTACATCACTAATCATTAGAGAAACGCAAATCAAAACCACAATGACATACCATCTCACACCAGTTGGAATGGCTATTACTAAAAAGCCAAGAAATAACAGATGCTGGTGAGGGTGTGGAGAAAAGGGAACACTTACACATTGTTGGTGGGAATGCAAATTAGTCCAGCCACTCTGGAAAGCAGTTTGGAGATTTCTCAAAGAACTTAAAACTGAACCACCATTTGACCTAGCAGTCCTATCATTGGGTATATACCCAAAGGCAAAAAAATCATTCTACCAAAAAGACACATGCATTCACATGTTCGTTGCAGTTCTATTCACAGTAACAAAGATGTGGAATCAACATAGGTGCCCATCAACAGTGGATTGGATAAAAAAAATATGGTGTATATATACACCATGGAATACTATGCAGCCATAAAAAAGAACGTAATCATGTCCTTTGCAGCAACATGGATGCAGCTGGAGGCCATTATCCTAAGCGAATTAATGAGGGAACAGAAAATCAAATACTGCATATTCTCACTTATAAGTGGGAGCTAAATATTGAATATGCATGAACATAAAGATGGCAACAATAGACTCCAGGACTGCTAGAGAGAGGAGGGAGGGGTCATGAGCTGAAAAACTAACTACTGGGTGCTATGCTCACTTATCTGGGTGACAGGACCATCTGTACTCTAAACCTCACCATCACACAATATACCCATGCAATAAACCTGCCCATGTACTCCCTGAATGAAAAAAAAAATCAAAAGCAATTTTAGAATTTCTCATATCCTTTCCTTACATTTCTCCAAAACCACGAAAGGATCTGGGCACACCATCCCCAACAGAAGACCCTTCCGCATCCACTCTTTGCCTTCACACCTAGGTACTACATGGGGGCTACAATTGCTTCCGAAACTCCACTCTGAGTCACTTTTCTCTTTCTCCAGCCCCTCATTCCTTTGTTAGGTCATACATCTGCTTCCTTATTAGCTGAGAAGACATTCCTTGAGGAAGAAGAGGGAGGCAGAGATGAGGTTGGCCATTCCAGAATATTCTGTAGTGGCCCTAGGGGGTAGAGGAAACACCTGAACACACCTATGTTTATAGTTTGTGCTCTATTATCTGAGCATAGCAAAAACCATGTTTCTGCCTTCAAAGAACTTCATATGCACACAGGGCACAAGACACACCTAGTAAAACAAGTAGAAAACACAAAGGCAGAATCGTTACACACTGGGAATGTAAACACCAAAGAAATCAAAACGAAGGAGGAAGTCAAGACACCCTAGAAAGGCAGAACTATTTTCCTGAAAGGTCTTACAGCAAATTCAGATGCTGTCAGGTACTGCCCTCACCCTAACCACATCCAAACCCAGCACCTGAAACCCACTGGCTGAGGGCTATCTAAAGCCCCTGAAGTGCCAGGGCATCCCTACCCTCAGGGTAGTTTTGAACCAATGTCAGGTGACAGCTGGTGTGTAAATATCCCAGCTCCCTCTCCTTGGGTGGGATAATGCCAAGGTCTGTGCTGGATGGTTTCCTATTGCTTAACACTGACCTAATGACGTCCCCCCCACAGAGGGTCTTCCCCTTCCCTGGGTCGTGTCCTTACTTGTCCACTCCCCCTGCTGGTGTTTCCTGGGATCACCTCCTGAATTAATGATTTGTGCCAGAATCCTTATCTCAAAGTTGCTGCTGAGGGCCCCAAACAAGACAAGCACCAGCACTCCAAAGGACTGGCAGAGCTCAACTCCATAGTCATAAGAGGACGGCAGCGATGGACTTCCAGGTCCAGGAAAGCCCCCAGAGATTTGCTTGAAGAACACATTTCGGGTAGACAGAGTCCTTGGTTAATTCCTGGCCCTTTCAAAAACTCAGTGACCCAGTACTTTTCGAAGCTGAGGTGGGAGGATTGTTTGAAGTCAGGAGTTCAAGACCAGCCTGGGCAACATAGTGAGACCCATCTCTACAAAAAATTTAAAAAATAGCTGGGCATGAAGGTATGCGGCTGTAGTCCCAGCCGCTTAGGAAGCTGAGGTGGGAGGATCGCTTGAGCCCGGGAGTCTGGGGCTGCAGTGAGCTATAATTGCACCACTGTACACTCCAGCCTGGGTGCTGGGTGACAGAGTGAGACCTTGTCTCTAAAAATAAAGAAAGATAAAGAGAAAAAGAAAGAGAAAGAGAAAAAAGAGAAATTGTTTAAATGTCAAAAAAGAAGGAAAGAAAGAAGGAAAGAGAAAGAAGAAAGAAAATTTTAAAATGTTAAAGACTTAATTAGATGCCTTCAGTTTCACAGATGGAGCGCATGGGCTCACAAAGACTAGTGAGGTTTTCTCACAAATAGGGACACCCATTTTCTTCCTGGTTTTGCCAGCTTCCTTTCAAGCTCTATTTCCCAAAGAAGAAGCTGGTATCACCCAATATAGCCCTCTGACATTGCTGACTAATGGGCACTATCTGAAGCATTATTGTCGCAGTAATGATAATAACATGTGCCTAAAGGGCACTTATACCCTGTTCCTGGCACTGTACAAAGCACTTTACATGCACTGACCCCATCTTCAATGCCACGTGATACAGTAGCTTTAATATCCCTGCTTTACATATGATGAAACAAAACACAGAGAGGTTAGCTGACTTCCCCAGGGACACACAGCAAGGAAGTGGGAACCAGAACTCATACCCAGGCAGCCTGGCTCCAGATCCCACAATCTGCAGCCCATGCAAGCCATAACTGATCTAGAATAAAACACAAACAGAGGGAGTCCATTTTCAACTAGCCCTTCCTAGATGCACCCGCAGACACAGCTAGCCAAAGACCAGGTACCAGCCTGCATCTTCATTGGATGGCTGGGTTAAGCTCAGAAGTTATCAGAGGTTAGTCAGTGGTTCAAGACCCTTGGTTCCAACCTCTTTGCTCTAGAAACACATCTGGAGATATTTCTTGCACATTTTCCACTATTTCCTGGTTTAGTCCAGATAGAAAAACTCATGATTATGGAAGGTAATAAGCCTTGCCCCTTAGGTCTGCTAAAATTTAGGCGCCCAGAAACGGGGGTGGGAATTAACATCACCAACCCCGTCTGGCATCTTTTAGAGATGGATTCAGGCTGCTTCTTATTTCATCCACATCTTTCCACCCACGACCAGTGAAGAACATGAAGAACACAACATGGTACATTTTTAAACCGTCCCATCCTGTAATCAACCGATAACATGTGTTCACTTGAAGCCCGCCCAACACACTGGCCAGACTTTCATCATCATTTCCCAATCACCAAGCAGACTGCCCAGCCGGCCACTGCCTCTCAGGAAGGCTTCTGGGGCAATCTCAAGGCGACGTGTGAACTCGGGAATCTTGTAAGCATTTTGCTCACACAACTTGGCTTTCTTTGGAACTTGCAGCTTGCTTCTGTTCAACTGGCCTCAAAATTGCCTGTCATGGAGTTGTGCTTGCAGGCTGTGACTGCAGCTCCACACTGGAACTTTTAGCTACAACCCCGCAAACACTGAGAATACTGAATGGGGTGCTGGAGTGAACAGAGGAAAACTTTGGATGCTGAGAAAATGATGCAAGCTCAATGACTTACCCATTCAACTGGAGGGGGTCTGTGGGGATCAGAAGAAGCAAGGCTTGAGAGGTTTCCATTTTCCTGAGCTAACAGCCGCAAGCTTATTCCAACGGACCCTTGTGATTTGAGATGGTTCATGCTAGCCCCATTTGGAGCTCCAGCTTCTGTGGGAGTTGGAGCGAAAAGAACCCTGAAATGTCCTCTTCTTGCTGGCAGCCGTGGACACCTCTTCTGGAGAAGGGTGTGTAGGGAGCCCAGATGTGAAAGCAAAGTATTCCAATCCCTCCTCTCAGCCCAGAAGGAGTCCTGCCCCCTGGGGGTGTCCCATGATGAAGAGGAGATGGGCTGGGCGCGGTGGTTCATGCCTGTGATCCCAGCACTTTGGGAGGCTGAGGCGGGCAGATCGCGAGGTCAGGAGATCGAGACCATCCTGGCTAACACGGTGAAACCCTGTCTCTACTAAAAATACACACAAAAAAATAGTAATAATTAACCGGGCGTGGTGGTGGGCACCTGTAGTGCCAGCTACTTGGGAGGCTGAGGTAGGAGAATGGCATGAACCTGGGAGACAGCTTGCAGTGAGCCGAGATCGCGCCACTGCACTCCAGCCTGGGGGACAGAGCAAGACTGCATCTCGAAAAAAAAAAAAAAAAAAAAAGGAGGTGGCAGAGAACAAGGTGGGGGGAGCCTGAGAAAAGCCCCAAAATGGGGGCCACCATGGGACGCTCTGGGCACTCTGTGACCCGGACCAATTATCTTTCCTCTCTGGCTTAGGTTTGCTTGTGAGTGGTAATAACACTGACAGCAGCAATCATAATTGCTGAGTATGAATAGTCCTCCCTCCCTGTTTGCACAAGACCACTCCTTTGCCTATGTCATTATACAGAACTGTGCTCATCATAACTTCGTGAAGTAGACATGAGCATTAATCCATTTTTACAGATGAAGAAACTGAGGCACAGGAATGTGAAGTAACTGGCCCAAGTGGGTGACAAAGCTGGGATCGGAGCCAGGTAATTCCACTCCAGGCCCGTGTTCTTCACCGCAAAGCTATCCTGCCTCCCTCGTGAAACAGGGGTTTGAGCTGAAGCTGGGATTCTCAACATGGAGTAACTAGGCAGTGGGTTTCCGGGGCCCTGTGAGCCTCTGAAATGTACTGGAATGTGAATGTACACAGGCATTTCTGCATGTTCGTAGATTGTGCTAGATTCTCAGAGGGGTTCCTAACCCCCCAATAAGACCATGAATCCGGAACCACCACATTGAGGACCTGAGACCCCCCCTCACCTCCCAGCATAGAAAACTTTCATCTCCAAGACAGAAACGCTGTGATCCATGGGCACGTGGTGAATACAGGCGGCTGTCCCATTCCTGTCACATCCTCTGGGTGTCCACTCTCAGCAGCCCCCTCCCCACCCCACCGCAGGGCCCCCTCCCGGTCATGAGCACGGCCAGCAACACCCTCCTCTGGCTCCATCTAGATGAGCCTTGTGCAGGCGTCTCCCCTCGTCTCTCACACCTCTCGTCTTGTGCTTCTCCCAGTTCTCACGCTTCTTCATGACCTACTTTTTGTTCTGTTCCCCATAGAAGAGCAGAAGAAGGGGGGGAAAAAAAAGCCTCCGGGCAGCCCCGTGAGCACCTGGTCCTGGTTGCATTCCTCATTCTGATTTTCCATGTTAGTGCAGCAGATACTGTGTTGGCTCAAAGCAAGGACACTCAGGCTTCCACGTGGATAAGAAGAGTTTGCAAAATTTGTCTTAAAAAGTGCCAGTCTCTTTTCGTTCTGATGTAATTAGCAGGTATTTATGATTGGGATGCAACCAGTCTCAGAGACACCCTGAGAAACGCCGCCTAATCGAATCCATCCCTCGGGATAGAAGCCGGCCGGTCTTCCCTGCCCGCACCCACTCGCCCCACAGAGCACCCCCTCTCCTTGTCAAAGCCGGCGACTCTCCAGGCTTCTGGTGCAGACAATGTGGTCACCACATGCACGGCGCCCAGCGTGCGGGGATGCCGGGCAAATGTTATTACAGCGATAACAGTGATTCTGCTTAGGATAACGATGATGGAAATCTGTATTAAATGACTTGAAACTGCTGATGCCTTTCCTTTTCCCCAAAGAGAAGAAAGGGATGCGAATGTGTCACTTGAACTGGCAGCTGCGGTTCATCTGGACTCCATCGTTCCTGCCATCATCTTTATTAGTAGCATTGTTTTAAATAAAGAGTCAGTTTGAAACCACCAGGTGTTTTGAATTTTTATCTTGTTCACTTGCTTACATGAGGAAATTCAAATGGAGACCAATGCATTAATAAAAGCCCAGTGGAAGGAAAGTGCCGCTTCTCTCCCGGGTTGGGGGCTCCCTGCCCTCCATGGCAGGCTCCCCCAGTTCTGGGTTCTGGCTGCAGTTCCAGCCCCGGCCACCAGGAGTTGATCTCGGGAGCGTTATCTGTGCAGCTCCTTCCCAGTCCTCCTCTGAGTCCTCTGTGACTTCAAGCAGCTGCACGCTTCCTTCTACCTCCCTGTTAATCCCCACGGAAAGCAGGCTTGGTGTGGCCGCCCCTCAGACTCATAGGCCCTTCCTGGTTATTTCTGCAGAATCCACTGTCCCTGTCAGTCTGGGAAAGACAGGACAGAGAGAAAAAGAGCTGCAGCGTCAAGGGGACTGCCAGATGCCGCAGCAACCCTCCGTGCTCCAGGGTCTCCATCAGGCGCCTTGCAATGTCAGCGCCAGCTGCTGAACACCTAGAGTATTGTTCAGTGGAGGACCCCAAGGGAGGCTTTAAGCCTGAATTAGCCCCGTGAAAGGGGTCTTGCTCTCCCCCTCATACACTGAGGTCCAGGGAGCATAGGCAGCTTACCCAGGGCGACCACAAGGGCCCACACGCAATTTGGTGACCCCCTTTCCCTCCGTCGTTTGGCCACCTCAGCTATTAGAACAGGATGCCATTGGCCGGGCATGGTGGCTCACGCCTGTAATCCCAGCGCTTTGGGAGGCCTAGACGGGCAGATCAAGAGGTCAGGAGATCAAGACCATCCTGGCTAACACGGTGAAACCCCGTGCCTACTGAAAAAAAAAAATAATAAAAAATTAAAAATTGGCCGGGCGTGGTGGCGGGTGCCTGTAGTCCCAGCTTCTCGGGAGGCTGAGGCAGGAGAGTGGCGTGAATCCGGGAGGCAGAGCTTGCAGGGAGCCGAGATCACGCCACTGCACTCCAGCCTGGGCGACAGAGCGAGACTCTGTCTCAAAAAACAAAAACAAAAACAAAAAAAACCAAGATGCCAATGGCATTTATTACCAATACACAGTGCGTGTGTCAAAGGCACCGTGATGGGTACAGAATGATATTTCTATGTAGCCTGGAAGAAAAAGTGAGAAAATATACATTTTACTAGGAAAGCTCTGACCCCTTCCCCACAACTGTGTAGACTGCAGGGTGGCCCTTTCCTGGTCTTTCTTATCTCTGCAAAAATCTGGGCAAGGGCAGGAGGAGGAAGCGAAGCCCGGCTTTTTAAGTCTCGTATTGGTAGCTTTGAGAAAACGGGTTTGTGCGGGAGGTGGAAATTAACTAAAATGAGGTGGGAGGATTACGAGGGGATTTTTCCTACTCAGGCAATCCTGAGAAGAGAGAGGTGACTTCAGCGAAGGGGCACATGCTGAGCCTCCTCTCCGGGGAGAATTAGACTTAAGAAGCCACTTGCTGATAAGGGTTAATCCATGGCTAAATGCGACAGTACCAGAAGTAATTAACATTCCTTGACTCAGTTTCCCTTTGGCTACACAGCACTTACTCGGTGAACAAAAATCTGCATTTGCTGTAATGAGCCCATCAGCCTAAGTCTTTGAGTTCTGTGCTGTTTTTCTGTAGCTCTTCTGACCCATGGGGCTGGGTTTCAGCCACTGCGATAGCTGGGTGTGTAGCAGAGCCCCAAGGAGGTGGCCCATCTGCCATCCTTTCGCACTAAAATAGTTAATCCTGAGCCACAAAAAAGTACTGCAAGCAGCAGAATGCACTGTTAAGGGATTTTCTCAGACTGTCCAAAACAAGAAAGGAATGAGGAGACCATTTACATGGATTAGGACCCTGGGGCTGTGGAAACACAGGGTTTTTATTCTCTGTTTTTCTGTTTTTTTCTTTTTAATTGACATCGTCCCTTGATATTCCCCAGACTCTAACTTTCTTATCTTATTGGAAAACTCTAAAATGGAAGGGTAAAAGAGAATTCCAGAAATGCAAAATTTCTGGAACACTCGAAAATAACGATTCATGAAAAATAAAAAATTAATTGAAGACTAAAGTTGGCCCATGTGCAAGACTTAAATGGAGGCATGATTTAGCACACTTGGAGTTTTGCACCTACATGAAGCACTTAATTTGTCTGGGAAAAGAGAGTTGGGGGTGGGGAGGGCCATATGCTGGAAAATGAAACCTTAGCTGATGTGAAAATAAAGAAGATGTTGTGCCTTTCAGGTTATTTTTAAGCTTCTCTTTTAAATGAATGAATTTTTTTTTTTTTACAGTGCCCGACTCCAGATTATCTTCTATAATTGCATTATCCTGAGATTTACCAGGATAAAGTGACCCAGCTTAGGTGCAATAATCAATAGCAGTTGTAACAACAACCACATGTGCAGGCTGCCTTCCTTCACGCCTACTTCCCAGCTCCCTTCTCTGTCGGGATAGGGGCATGATGTCTCCCACTGCCCGGCACTCCCCTGTGAAATTACAAATTGCCAGTATTTTTTCCAGCCTGGTTTCATCTGATTCAACACATGGACCTGTCACCAAATCCCCTAATAGCTCTTACCAGGGCAAAACTTCTTGATATCTAGCTTGATTTTTCTTTTGCTCCAGCCATTCATTCATTCTTTATTTTATTTTATTATTATTTAAGTTTTAGGGTACATGTGCACAATGTGCAGGTTAGTTACATATGTATCCATGTGCCATGTTGGTGTGCTGCACCCATTAACTTGTCATTTAGCATTAGGTATATCTCCTAATGCTGTCCCTCACCCCTCTCCCCACCCCACAACAGTGCCCAGAGTGGGATGTTCCCCTTCCTGTGTCCATGAGTTCACATTGTTCAATTCCCACCTATGAGTGAGAACATGCGGTGTTTGGTTTTTTGTCCTTGTGATAGTTTACTGAGAATCATGGTTTCCAGTTTCATCCATGTCCCTACAAAGGACATGAACTCATCATTTTTTGTGGCTGCATAGTGTTCCATGGTATATATGTGCCACATTTTCTTAATCCAGTCTATCATTGTTGGACATTTGGGTTGCTTCCAAGTCTTTGCTATTGTGAATAGTGCCACAATACACATACGTGTGCATGTGTCTTTATACCAGCATGATTTATAGACCCTTTGGTATATGCCCAGTAATGGGATGGCTGGGTCAAATGGTATTTCTAGTTCTAGATCCCTGAGGAATCGCCACACTGACATCCACAATGGTTGACCTAGTTTACAGTCCCACCAACAGTGTAAAAGTGTTCCTATTTCTCCACATCCTCTCCAGCACCTGTTGTTTCCTGACTTTTTAATGATGGCCATTCTAACTGGTGTGAGATGGTATCTCATTGTGGTTTTGACTTGCATTTCTCTGATGGCCAGTGATGATGAGCATTTTTGCATGTGTTTTTTGGCTGCATAAATGTCTTCTTTTGAGAAGTGTCTGTTCATGTTCTTTGCCCACTTTTTGATGGGGTTGTTTGTTTTTTTCTTGTAAATTTGTTTGAGTTCATTGTAGATTCTGGATATTAGCCCTTTGTCAGATGAGTAGGTTGCGAAAATTTTCTCCCATTTTGTAGGTTCCCTGTTCACTCTGATGGTAGTTTCTTTTGCTGTGCAGAAGCTCTTTAGTTTAATTAGATGCCATTTGTCAATTTTGGCTTTTGTTGCCATTGCTTTTGGTGTTTTAGACATGAAGTCCTTGCCCATGCCTATGTCCTGAATGGTAATGCCTAGGTTTTCTTCTAGGGTTTTTATGGTTTTAGGTCTAACATGTAAGTCTAATCCATTTTGAATTAATTTTTGTATAAGGTGTAAGGAAGGGATCCAGTTTCAGCTTTCTCCATATGGCTAGCCAGTTTTCCCAGTACCATTTATTAAATAGGGAATCCTTTCCCCATTGCTTGTTTTTGTCATGTTTGTCAACGATCAGATAATTGTAGATGTGCGGCGTTTTTTCTGAGGGCTCTGTTCTGTTCCATTGATCTATATCTCTGTTTTGGTACCAGTACCATGCTGTTTTGGTTACTGTAGCCTTGTAGTATAGTTTGAAGTCAGGTAGCGTGATGCCTCCAGCTTTGTTCTTTTGGCTTAAGATTTACTTGGCGATGGGGCTCTTTTTTGGTTCCATATGAACTTTAAAGTAGTTTTCTCCAATTCTGTGAAGAAAGTCATTAGTAGCTTGATGGGGATGGCATTGAATCTATAAATTACTTTGGGCAGTATGGCCATTTTCACAATATTGATTCTTCCTACCCATGAGCATGGAATGTTCTTCCATTTGTTTGTATCCTCTTTTATTTCATTGAGCAGTGGTTTGTAATACTCCTTGAAGAGGTCCTTCATGTCCCTTGTAAGTTGGATTTCTAGGTATTTTATTCTCTTTGAAGCGATTGTGAATGGTAGTTCACTCATGATTTCGCTGTTTGTCTGTTATTGGTGTATAAGAATGCTTGTGATTTTTGTACATTGATTTTGTATCCTGAGACTTTGCCGAAGTTGCTTATCAGCTTAAGGAGATTTTGGGCTGAGACAATGGGGTTTTCTAGATATACAATCATGTCATCTGCAAACAGGGACAATTTGACTTCCTCTTTTCCTAATTGAATACCCTTTATTTCCTTCTCCTGCCTAATTGCCCTGGCCAGAACTTCCAACACTGTGTTGGTGAGAGAGGGCATCCCTGTCTTTTGCCAGTTTTCAAAGGGATTGCTTCCAGTTTTTGCCCATTCAGTATGATATTGGCTGTGGGTTTGTCATAGATAGCTCTTATTATTTTGAGATACGTCCCATCAATACCTAATTTATTGAGAGTTTTTAGCATGAAGGCTTGTTGAATTTTGTCAACATCTATTGAGATAATCATGTGGTTTTTGTCTTTGGTTCTGTTTATATGCTGGATTACATTTATTGATTTGCGTATGTTGAACCAGCCTTGCATCCCAGGGATGAAGTCCACTTGATCATGGTGGATAAGCTTTTTGATGTGCTGCTGGATTTGGTTTCCCAGTATTTTATTGAGGATTTTTGCATCAATGTTTATCAAGGATATTGGTCTAAAATTCTCTTTTTTGGTTGTGTCTCTGCCTGGCTTTGGTATCAGGATGATGCTGGCCTCATAAAATGAGTTAGGGAGGATTCCCTCTTTTTCTATTGATTGGAATACTTTCACAAGGAATGGTACCAGTTCCTCCTTGTACCTCTGGTAGAATTCAGCTGTGAATCCATCTGGCCCTGGACTCTTTTTGGTTGGTAAGCTATTGATTATTGCCACAGTTTCAGAGCCTGTTATTGGTCTATTCAGAGATTCAACTTCTTCCTGGTTTAGTGTTGGGGGGTGAATGTGTCGAGGAATTTATCCATTTCTTCTAGATTTTCTAGTTTATTTGCGTAGAGGTGTTTGTAGTATTCTCTGATGGTAGTTTGTATTTCTGTGGGATCGGTGCTGATATCCCCTTTATCATTTTTTATTGCATCTATTTGATTCTTCTCTCTTTTCTTCTTTATTAATCTTGCTAGCAGTCTATCAGTTTTGTTGATCTTTTCAAAAAACCAGCTCCTGGATTCATTAATTTTTTGAAGGGTTTTTGTGTCTCTATTTCCTTCAGTTCTCCTCTGAGTTTAGTTACTTCTTGCCTTCTGCTAGCTTTTGAATGTATTTGCTCTTGCTTTTCTAGTTCTTTTAATTGTGATGTTAGGGTGTCATTTTTGGATCTTTCGTACTTTCTCTTGTGGACATTTAGTGCTATAAATTTCCCTCTACACACTGATTTGAATGTGTCCCAGAGATTCTGGTATGTTGTGTCTTTGTTCTTGTTGGTTTCAAAGAACATTGTTATTTCTGCCTCCATTTCGTTATGTACCCAGTAGTCATTCAGGAGCAGATTGTTCAGTTTCCCTGTACTTGAGCGATTTTGAGTGAGTTTCTTAATCCTGAGCTCTAGTTTGATTGCACTGTGGTCTGACAGACAGTTTGTTTTAATTTCTGTTCTTTTACATTTGCTGAGGAGAGCTTTACTTCCAACTATGTGGTCAATTTTGGAATAGGTGTGGTGTGGTGCTGAAAAAAATGTATATTCTTTTGATTGTGGGTGGAGAGTTCTGTAGATGTATATTAGGTCCGCTTGGTGCAGAGCTGAGTTCAATTCCTGGGTATCCTTGTTAGCTTTCTGTCTCGTTGATCTGTCTAATGTTGACAGTGGGGTGTTAAAGTCTCCCATTATTAGTGTCTGGGAGTCTAAGTGTCTTTGTAGGTCACTCAGGACTTGCTTTATGAATCTGGGTGCTCCTGTATTGGGTGCATATATATTTAGGACAGTTAGCTCTTCTTGTTGAATTGATCCCTTTACCATTATGTAATGGCCTTCTTTGTCTCTTTTGATCTTTGTTGGTTTAAAGTCTGTTTTATCAGAGACTAGGATTGCAACCCCTGCCTTTTTTTGTTTTCCATTTGCTTGGTAGATCTTCCTCCATCCTTTTATTTTGAGCCTATGTGTGTCTCTGCATCTGAAATGGGTTTCCTGAATACAGTACACTGATGGGTCTTGACTCTTTATCCAATTTGCCAGTCTGTGTCTTTTAATTGGAGCATTTAGTCCATTTACATTTAAAGTTAATATTGTTATGTATGGATTTGATCCTGTCATTATGATGTTAGCTGGTTATTTTGCTCGTTAGTTGATGCAGTTTCTTCCTAGCCTCGATGGTCTTTACAATGTGGCATGATTTTGCAGTGGCTGGTACTGGTTGTTCCTTTCCATGTTTAGTGCTTCCTTCAGGAGTTCTTTTAGGGCAGGCCTGGTGGTGACAAAATCTCTCAGCATTTGCTTGTCTGTAAAGTATTTTATTTCTCCTTCACTTATGAAGCTTAGTTTGGCTGGATATGAAATTCAGGGTTGAAAATTCTTTTCTTTAAGAATGTTGAATATTGGCCCCCACTCTCTTCTGGCTTGTAGAGTTTCTGCCGAGAGATCCGCTGTTAGTCTGATGGGCTTCCCTTTGTGGGTAACCCGACCTTTCTCTCTGGCTGCTCTTAACATTTTTTCCTTCATTTCAACTTGGTGAATCTGACAATTATGTGTCTTGGAGTTGCTCTTCTTGAAGAGTATCTTTGTGTCATTCTCTGTATTTCCTGAATCTGAATGTTTGCCTGCGTTGCTAGATTGGGGAAGTTCTCCTGGATAATATCCTGCAGAGTGTTTTCCAACTTGGTTCCATTCTCCCCATCACTTTCAGGTACACCAATCAGATGTAGATTTGGTCTTTTGACATAGTCCCATATTTCTTGGAGGCTTTGTTCATTTCTTTTTATTCTTTTTTCTCTAAACTTCCCTTCTTGCTTCATTTCATTCATTTCATCTTCCATCACTGATACCCTTTCTTCCAGTTGATTGCATCAGCTCCTGAGGCTTCTGCATTCTTCACGTAGTTCTAGAGCCTTGGTTTTCAGCTCCATCAGCTCCTTTAAGCACTTCTCTGTATTGGTTATTGTAGTTACACATTATTCTAAAATTTTTTCAAGGTTTTTAACTTCTTTGCCTTCAGTTTGAATTTCCTCCTATAGCTCGGAGTAGTTTGATCGTCTGAAGCCTTCTTCTCTCAGCTCGTCAAAGTCGTTCTCCATCCAGCTTTGTTCCATTGCTGGTGAGGAACTGCGTTCCTTTGGAGGAGGAGAGGCACTCTGCTTTTTAGAGTTTCCAGTTTTTCTGCTGTATTTTTTCCCCATCTTTGTGGTTTTATCTACTTTTGGTCTTTGATGATGGTGATGTACAGATGGGGTTTTGGTGTGGATGTCCTTTCTGTTTGTTAGTTTTCCTTCTAACAGACAGGACCCTCAGCTGCAGGTCTGTTGGAGTTTGCTAGAGGTCCACTCCAGACCCTGTTTGCCTGGGTGTCAGCAGCGGTGGCTGCAGAACAGCGGATTTTCGTGAACCATGAATGCTGCTGCCTGATTGTTCTTCTGGAAGTTTTGTCTCAGAGGTGTACATGGCCGTGTGAGATGTCAGTGTGCCCCTACTTGGGGGTGCCTCCCAGTTAGGCTGCTTGGGGGTCAGGCGTCAGGGACCCACTTGAGGCAGTCTGCCTGTTCTCAGATCTCCAGCTGTGTGCTGGGAGAACCACTACTCTCTTCAAAGCTGTCCGACAGGGACATTTAAGTCTGCAGAGGTTACTGCTGACTTTTTGTTTGTCTGTGCCCTGGCCTCAGAGGTGGAGCCTAGAGAGGCAGGCAGGCCTCCTTAACTGTGGTGGGCTCCACCCAGTTCGAGCTTCCTGGCTGCTTTGTTTACCTAATCAAGCCTGGGCAATGGTGGACGCGCCTCCCCCAGTCTCGCTGCAGCCTTGCAGTTTGATCTCAGACTGCTGTGCTAGGAATCAGTGAGACTCGGCATAGGACCCTCTGAGCCAGACGCGGGATATAATCTCCTGGTGTGCCATTTTTTAAGCCTGTCGGAAAAGCGCAGTATTAGGGTGGGAGTGACCCGATTTTCCAGGTGCCATCTCTCACCCCTTTCTTTGACTAGGAAAGGGAACTCCCTGACCCCTTGTGCTTCCTGAGTCAGGCAATGCCTCGCCCATGGTGCGCTGCACCCACTGTCCTGCACCCACTGTCTGTCACTCCCTAGTGAGATGAACCTGGTACCTCAGATGGAAATGCACAAATCACCCGTCTTCTGCGTCGCTCACGCTGGGAGCTGTAGACCAGAGCTGTTCCTATTCGGCCATCTTGGCTCCACCCTCCATTCATTCATTCTATTAATCCAAATTATACTGCCTGATACTGCGTAATAAGTTCCTACTTCTTGGAAGGAAAAGATTTTTCTCTGTTGGTCCACACAGATTGATTACATCTTAATTGCAGATGAGAAATGTCAATAAACAGAGGGCATTTCAGTTTACCGGCAGCCACTGTGAGTCAGAGGTAAGGAGAAACGTGGAAGAGATCTGTGACTATGGGAACAGAAAAATGAGGACTATAGTCCTAATAGCTGCCTCCACACCCTGATAAGGGGCATGGAAGCACGTACACCCTCAGCCTTCCTTTATTCTCACAACATATCTCTTAAGAGATATGTATTAGTGTGGGAGGCCGAGGCAGGCAGATCACGAGGTCAGGAGATCCAGACCATACTGGCTAACATGGTGAAACCCCGTCTACTAAAAATACAAAAAAATTAGCCTGACATGGTGGTGGGCACCTGTAGTCCGAGCTACTTGGGAGACTGAGGCAGGAGAATGGGGTGAACCCAGGAGGAGGAGCTTGCAGCGAGCTGAGCGCCACTGCACTCCAACCTGGGCGACAGAGCAAGACTCTCTCTCTCTCTCAAAAAAAAAAAAAGAGATATGTATTAGTGTTATCCTTACGTTAGGTTGACAATACCATAGGTTGGTGCAAAAGTAATTGTGGTTTTGCCATCACTTTTTTTTTTTTTTTTTTGAGACAGAGATTCTCTCTTGTTGCCCAAGCTGGAGTGTAGTGGCACAATCTCGGCTTACTGCAACCTCCGTCTCCCGGGTTCGAACAGTTGTCCTGTCTTAGCCTCCCAAGTAGCTGGGATTACAGGAGTGTGCCACCACGCCGGGTTAATTTTTGTGTTTTTAGTAGAGATGGGGTTCCCATGTTGGCCAGGCTGGTCTTGAACTCCAGTCCTCAGGTGATCCACCTGCCTCAGCCTGTCAAAGTGTTGTGGTTACAGGTTTGACCCACTATGTCCGGCTGACATCACTTTTAATGGCGAAAACCACAATTACTTTTGCCCAACCTAATATTACAGATGTGGGAACTGAGGCCCAGAGAGGGTAAGTAACCTGCCCAGGGTCACACAGCTTGAGCAAGTTGCTACCTAACTGTGCATCCTATACTGCTACTTTTTGGAGATATTAAGACAAGGGTTAACCAGGGTTGCTACTGGGGCGGTAATAACAGAAGTCTGTGTGTGAGGTCAGTGCAGGAGAGGAGACATAGCACAGCGGGTTCAGGAGGGTGTGGTGGCGGCAGGTTCCTTCCAAGTTGTGCCGAGAGTCCTGGGACCTGCTTCAAATCCATAGCCAGGCCCTTACCCCAGACTCACCCTCAATTTCCTTTGAAACCTGGTACACTGCTTCACAAAGTCAAGCCTGTTTCCTTCCTGGTTCTCATTTTTCTTCCACACTCTGACCACAAAAAACCCTTTCAGAAACACCCGCAGATGCAAACCCAGCAGCCAAATTCAAGAGAATCTGAGATAAGGTTGAAAACCCCCATTCACTAAGGCAAGGCCGTTTTGCCGGTTTCCACATCCCTGGCCCACGGAGGCCGTGTGCGGACTTCACGCTGCTGGCCAGACCGTCCTCAGTGTGAGAGGGAAGGACAGTGAGTGGTGGGGACTCCACAGAGACAGGAAGGAGAGAGAAGGGGGAGCCCCGTGGATCCTAAAGCAGGTGTTAATGAGGCTCATTTTCCTGTGTTAGGTTCTTTGCAGCCACTTTCTCAACTTCCATTATCTCAACAACTCACGCGGTCTCTAG
Organism: Hylobates moloch; assembly: GCF_009828535.3. NCBI lineage: Eukaryota > Metazoa > Chordata > Mammalia > Primates > Hylobatidae > Hylobates > Hylobates moloch. Next base: position 3,324,634 of record NW_026652281.1, read on the forward strand.
TAAGCTGATGCTGAAATGGGAAGTTGTTCCAAGCATTAGGGGCAGAGGCTGGCCCTTCACTGCCTCCAGGTGACCTCCTAGACCAGAACAAGAAATCCTTTAGCTGGAGCCAGAGCGCCTGGCTCCAAATCTTGGCTTTGTCTCAGCTCCTTGAGTCTGTCTCCTCATGTATAAAATGGGAGTGAAAACTGTACCTCCACTACAGGGTTACTGTGAGGGTGAACAGAGTGCAGGTTTAGGAGAAGCTCAGAGGGGTGCCCAGCCACAGGAAGTAGTACTCCACAATTGGTGAAAGCTCATGGAATCAAATAAAAATGAGGCTGGGTGTGGCGGTTCACACCTGTAATCCCAGCACCTTGGGAGGCTGAGGTGGAAGGATTGCTTGAGCCCAGGAGTTTGAGACCAGCATGGGCAACATAGTGAGGACTCTGTCTCTACAAAACATTTTGAAATTAGCTGGGCATGGTGGCATGTGCCTGTGGTCCCAGCTACCCTGGAGGCTGAGGTGGGAGGATCACTTGAGCCCAGGAGGTTGAGGTTGCAGTGAGCTGTGATTACACCACCACACTCTAGCCTGGGTGACCGAATGAGACCCTGTCTCAAAAAAATAATAATAATAGAGGCCGAGGAGGGTAGATCAGTTGAGGTCAGGAGTTCAACACCAGCCTGGCCAATACGGTGAAACCCCATCTCTGCCAGAAAACACACAAAAAATCATCTGGGCATGGGGGCATGTACCTGTAATCCCAGCTACTCAAGAGACTGAGGCATGAGAATCGCTTGAACCCAGGAGGTGGAGGTTGCAGTAAGCCAAGATTATGCCACTGCACTACAGCCTAGGCAACAGAGTGAGACTCTGTCTCAAAATAATAATAATAATAGATTTAATAAAATAAATAAGCAGACAAAAGAAATGAATTGGTAATTAAAACTTGACAGTGAGACACGGCACATACATGGTTCATCCCAGACAACAGGCATGGGATGGGTACTCTGGGGTCTTCAAGGAGCTTCAAAGTATCATTCAGGTGGAGATTTTTTTTTTTTTTTTTTGCTCTTGTTGCCCAGGCTGGAGTGCAATGGTGTGCTCTTGGCTCACTGCAACCTCCGCCTCCCAGATTCAAGGAATTCTCCTGTCTCAGCCTCTGGAGTAGCTGGGATTACAGGCAGCCACTGGTGGGATTACATCACATCCAGCTAAGTTTTTGTATTTTTAGTAGAGATGGGGTTTCACCATGTTGGCCAGGCTGGCCTCAAACTCCTGACCTCAGGTGATCCACCCGCCTCGGCCTCCAAAGTGCTGAGATTACAGGCGTGAGCCATGGCACCCAGCCCAGTGGAGATTTTTTAAAAAGCCTGCAATCCAATTCCTTACTGCTGCCTCCATCCACCTGGGGGAGGACCCTGCGCAGTGGTGAAGAACACTGGGTTTGGAGTCAGATGGAGCTGGATCCAGGCCTGACCTCGGCTGCTCACAGTTGCGTGACTTCAGGCCCGGGTTTCCACCCTCTGGGCCTCGGTTTCTTCCTCTGTTGGCTGGCGGCACTGAGTTCCGGGAAACCGGCTGTGATAAAGAGCACTGGAGTGCAAGGACCCAGCCACACTCTGCTATGCCAGATACCAAATAAAGATGGAGGCAGAAATGTGGCTCAGGGCCACTCTCCTCGCCACATTTTTGGTTTTGTAAGATAGTTATTTCTTATAAAAATATATTTTTCGTGTTAATGTGAAATGGGCTTTTTACTTTAAAATGAATCAAGACGTGGAATACGTTAAAAATTACTTTGTTTTATTTTCTATTACGATACATATTGATGGCTATGACCCACAGAAGGGACAGTTTGAGGATCCTCGTATTTTTTTATGTGTCAAGTGTTCTTGTAACAGAAGCGTTTTCGCACCATGAAGTCAGAAAAGCACCAAATTCCATGATCTCTAAGTCCCTCACATGTCAAAAAAACAAAACAATCCCCACACTCAGTTCCATGTCCTCTAAGTTCTCCGGTTTCAACGATCACTGTCGTTGCTGAGTTTTCCTTTTTGTGGCCATCACACGGGTTGTTTGAGAGAATACGAGGTTAGACCTTTCCAAATAAATAAATAGAAATGATTTTGTAGTTACACAGTGTACATACACATTACCGACCACTAGTAAATGTCTCTCTCTTTACTTTCTTTTAATCGAAACACAGTCAAAATATATTTGTTTTGAAGCTGAGCATGAAAGGAGAGGGAGAAAAGGTTCAGAGTTTGTTTTCAGGGTCCTCTCTCAAGGAGAGTGACTTCTACCTCTTGCCTGCTCAAGAAAATGGTTCTTCCAACTAAGGCTGAAAACCTATCATCCTCACAGTGATATTTTCCCAAGAACCTTTAATCTGTCAAAGGAGGCAGCTGTGGTTCCACAGAAAGAGCTGTCCTGGATGAAAAACAATTCCAAATTCCAGCTCAGTCTCTTGTGAGCTGTGCACCCCTGGGCAAGTCACAGCACCTCTCTGAGCCCATGTCCCCATCTGTAAGATGGCACAAACTCTAAGTGCCTCACAGGGGAATGGTGGAAATGCAGTGAGATAATGCATCTAAAAGTTCCTAAAACGAGTTGAAGATGTAGACCAGGTGTGGTGGCTCACGCCTGTAATCCCAGCACTTTGGGAGGCTGAGGCAGGCGGATCATGAGGTCAGGAGATCAATACCATCCTGACTAACATGGTGAAACCCCATCTCTATTTAAAAAAAAAAAAAAACAAAAAAAAAAAACACAAAAAATTAGCCGGGCGTGGTGGCGTGGTGGCGTGGCGGGCGCCTGTAGTCCCAGCTACTTGGGAGGCTGAGGCAGACTGGCATGAACCCAGGAGGCAGAGGTTGCAGTGAGCAGAGATCGCGCCACTGCAACCCAGCCTGGGCGACAGAGCGAGACTCCGTCTCAAAAAAACAAAACAGAGTTGAAGATGCGTTATTGTTTTAACCATAAAATGTGATTACAAAGGTAATGTGTGTCCCATATATAGAATTTAGAAAAAAGTAAAACAGCACAGTGCAAAGAAGGGAACAAAAATTGCCAGGAATCCCATTCCACTGTGAAAATGGCTTGCGAACTCTGTGAGGCAGGTGGAGAGGTGTTGGCTGTGTCACCTAATCAAGCTGACTTCACTCTGCACGGCGCGCATTCCGATACATGCGTGCCCATGGGTGTGCACTAAAGCTCCAGGGAACAGGGTGCGGTGCCAAGCCCCTGCCGTACAGTGAATGATTTCATTATTACAACACAAAATTTGGAAAACTAATTTTTAAATGAAAATGTTGTAAATGGCCAAAAACAAGAGTAGAACGTCGTCCATGGTTCTTCTCCCATCTCTGAGCATGTTCAACAGAAGGGCTCTGTGCACATGGCAGACGTCTCGTGGGCCGGGAAGCTTGCTAGATGGAGCTGCTGCACCTTTAAGACTTGTCAGCCTCTTTGCAGGGACATGGATGGTACTGGAAGTCGTTATCCTCAGCAAACTAATGCAGGAACAGAAAAACCAAACACCGCATGTTGTCACTGATAAGTGGGAGCTGAACGATGAGAACACATGGACACGTGATGGGAAACAGCACATACCGAGGCCTGTTTCGGGAGTATGAGGGGAGCGAGAGCATCAGGATAAATAGCTAATGCATGCGGGGCTTAATAGCTAGGTGACGGGTTGATCTGTCCAGCAAACCACCATGGCACACGTTTATCTATGTAACAAACCTGCACATCCTGCACATGTACCCTGGAACTTAAAATAAATGTTGAAGGGGGGGGAAAAAAAGAGTTGTCAGGCTTCTAAAACCCTCCTCCTATGTCCAAAGTGAGTCCTCATGTTGGCTTCTGGCCAGGCGTGGCAGGGATAAAACGTGTGTGGGGGGTGCATTAGATTGTCGAGCTGCCCCTTTCCTGTTGGCGATACGAGAACACCAGCTAGTGTGTGATGGGTTTTTAGAAGGCATCGGGCCCCAGGCTCAGGCCCTCAACAAGCTTGGGCTCCATCCCTCCTCCACAAGGTGATGAGGAGTGGATTATGCTGCCTGTTTTACAGATGGTTTTTCAAGGTGTCCAGTGTTTCGTTTGTTTTTTTTTTGAGCGCACACAGTTGAAGGGGGAAAGCCCAGCTGTGGGGGCCGGCCGCCAGACCCCAAAGGGCCCAACCGGCATGGGAGGCCGGTTCTCTTCCAAAGCTTCACTGCGGGAAGCCAGCCTTCTCCCTGGGGCCCTGGAGGCTGACAGATGCCTCTCCAAGCCTCACTCAGGTGGCTCCTCTCTGCTCCCCACTCTGCCATCCCCGGTCTGTGAAGCCCTCGAGAGAAAGAGCGCCTCTCTCTGTGCACGCTCTTGGTGCTGAGTGATGCTGGGTCCCGCGGGAGAGGAGCCTCTCGGTGAGTCGGATTGCATCAGCCCACGCAGCGCTCCTTCCCTCTCCTTAGACATCGCCTAGTGCCAGAAGAGGCTTCGTGGTGCCTGCTGGTCTAGAGGAAAGGTTTAGGATTAAAGACACAGCCTTGGACAGCCCTGGACGCCCCAGGGTTAGGAGCCTTAAGGAAAAATGGGAGGAGAAATGGCTTTTCAAAATGGAAAGTGTTATGCAGACAGAGCTGGCCAAAGAGCTGCTGTTTGCTAAGATCCGTGAGTGACTTAAGACCCCTGAACACGCTGCGTTCTCCACATCCCTGCCCTGGAAGTTGTGGGCTCCCGCTTCCAACACTGGCATTGATGCCTCTCGGTATTTGTAAAACTTGATCCTAAAGGATCAATTCACAGATCTGAGAGCCGACTCCGTGGGAGTCCCTTCAATGAACTCTCCGGTGGGGTGTGAGGATGTGATGAACTCCGAGGGACGCTTGGAGTGGGGCGGAATGGTCCAGTGACCAGACCCAGACCTGAAACGCTGCAGAGCACAGGGCTGTAGGGGATGGATCAGAGAGGAGAGGCTGCGCCTCGCCCCGGTCACAAACAGCCTTGATCTCCAGGTTTATGTTTAAACAGAGAAAAGGCCATTCCCTGTTCACGCTGCAGGCCTGTCACACGAAGGCAGGGGCTGCTGTTCACAGAAGTCCCCAAGGACATGGCCCATGCAGTGGTGGCCATCTTGGCCATTTCAGTTGCTGCCCCCACCCCCAAAAGGGGGCTTTAGAGGCCGCCATTTAGCAATTAAACGCCCTAGCCCATTCTTCAGTGGCTAATCCTTCATTGGCTGAATTAGTCAGGTGCCCACCCAGCCCCAATGGGGACTGATGGACGGGCATGGCAGGAAATGGTTGGCAAATAGCACCAGTGACCATCACACAGAACAGAGAGGTTTCTGCTGAATCCTTAATCACTCATAGGGAGCTGGGTTGAGGAAGATGCTAAGGTCAGTGGGGGAAGGCGTGGCTGCCAACAGAAGGTGCCTGGGGAGGGCTCTGGTGGGGGTGCATGCCCTGGAACTGCCTCCTCTGACCCACACCAACTCTCCCACTTGCTGATAAGAAAATGAGGGTGCAAGGCAGCAGTGGAGGGTGAGGCGAGATCCAGGGTTTCTGACTCCCAGGCCAGTCTCCTCTCAACTTTGGCCATGTTGTTACTTCTAGGACTCGGCTGGAAAATCAGATAATTGAGCGTTTTAGATTTCCTCTCCCCATGACATAGCAAGACTCTCTCCCCTCCTTAAGAAATAACACAGAGGTGCCAGTGTGTGGCCTCTTCCCTCCAATCTGGAGCTACTGACACAAGGGGGTCCCATAGAATGCCTAATGTGGAGCTGCTGAAATCTGACATTAAAAAAAAAAAAAAAGATGGAGAGAAGATGTAACTGAATCTCTGTTGTTTGTTCACACAGAACTCAAATGATCCTGTCTTTTACTCCTCAGTGCACGGTCACGTGGTTGGCCACATGTTGGCATCTGGGTTTGTAGTTCTCACCAAATGAGTCAGCAGAGAGAGGAACATGGAGTTTTTCTTAACAGGCGTCTTTGAGTCAGTGCTCACTACCATTTAAAAAAAATGCTGGAGTCCCCGCTTCCTCTCTTGTTACAGAGAGACATGGCTGGCTTGTTCCAATGTGTGAATGCGCACTTGCTTCCTTTCTGGGGGTTACCCGGGCAGTGTTTCAGGCATGCACGCGCGGACACAATGCACATGCACACGTGTGCACAAACACCTTTGATGAGTTTGCAACTGGAAAAGTGTTTACATCTACCCTAGGCAGGAGCCACCACAGCTATAGACAGGCTCAGCTACAGCTCGCCTGCTGGGTCAAGCCCTGAGACAACTGGTACCAAAAGGCCAAGCTCAGCCCAGAAATGGAATCCTTCCATAGCTTCCATAGCTTATTTATACTAACATGTAAATGAATGACATCATTTTTTTTTCTTTTTTTTTCCTTTGAATAAGTTTTGGTAGGGCAGGGGAGCTGAGGGTCCACAAGATCACAGATGGGTGGATGGTGGGGAGGGCCAAGAAGTTGCTTTAAAATAAAGGAGAAGGCCGGGCACGGCACAGTGGCTCACGCCTGTAATCTCAGCACTTTGGGAGGCTGAGGTGGGCAGATGACTTGAGGGCAGCAGTTTGAGACCAGCCTGGCCAACATGGCGAAACCCTGTCTCTACTAAAAATACACACACACACACACACACACACACACAAAATTAGCTGGGTGTGGTGGTGCACACCTGTAATCTCAGCTACTCAGGAGGCTGAGGCAGGAGAACTGCTTGAACCCGGGAGGTAGAGGTTGCTGTGAGCTGAGACTATGCCACTGCATATCTTTTTTTAATGTTAATAACCATTTTAATGCAGTAATATTTGTACACATAACTTTCCATACTATTGGTAATATCACACATATCATATTCGATGTCTGAAGCAAACTAAGATACCCCCCAAAAATATAGCAAAGTTACCTTTTTAAAACAAGTGATTTTAGATCTGATCCTAAGTGTAGAGAGAAGAGAACTCTTTCTTTTTTTTTTTCTTGCTTTTTTTTTTATTATTGTACTTTAAGTTTTAGGGTACATGTGCACAATGTGCAGGTTTGTTACATATGTATCCATGTGCCATGTTGGTGTGCTGCACCCATTAACTCATCATTTAACATTAGGTATATCTCCCAATGCTGTCCCTTCCCCCTCCCCCCACCCCACAACAGTCCCAGAGTGTGATGTTCCCGTTCCTGTGTCCATGTGTTCTCATTGTTCATTTCCCACCTATGAGTGAGAATATGCAGTGTTTGGTTTTTTGTCCTTGTGATAGTTTACTGAGAATGACGATTTCCAGTTTCATCCATGTCCCTACAAAGGACATGAACTTATCATGTTTTATGGCTGCATAGTATTCCAGGGTGTATATGTGCCACATTTTCTTAATCCCGTCTATCGTTGTTGGACATTTGGGTTGCTTCCAAGTCTTTGCTATTGTGAATAGTGCTGCAATAAACATACGTGTGCATGTGTCTTTATAGCAACATGATTTATAGTCTTTTGGGTATATACCCAGTAATGGGATGGCTGGGTCAAATGGTATTTCTAGTTCTAGATCCCTGAGGAATCTCCACACTGACTTCCACAATGGTTGAACTAGTTTACAGTCCCACCAACAGTCTAAAAGTGTTCCTATTTCTCTACATGCTCTGCAGCACCTGTTGTTTCCTGACTTTTTAATGATGGCCATTCTAACTGGTGTGAGATGGTATCTCATTGTGGTTTTGATTTGCATTTTTCCGATGGCCAGTGATGATGAGCAATTTTGCATGTGTTTTTTGGCTGCATAAATGTCTTCTTTTGAGAAGTGTCTGTTCATGTCCTTCACCCACTTTTTGATGGGGTTGTTTTTGTCTTGTAAATTTGTTTGAGTTCATTGTAGATTCTGGATATTAGCCCTTTGTCAGATGAGTAGGTTGCGAAAATTTTCTCCCATTGTGTAGGTTGCCTGTTCACTCTGATGGTAGTTTCTTTTGCTGTGCAGAAGCTCTTTAGTTTAATTAGATCCCATCTGTCAATTTTGGCTTTTGTTGCCATTGCTTTTGGTGTTCTGGACATGAAGTCCTTGCCCATGCCTATGTCCTGAATGGTATGACCTAGGTTTTCTTCTAGGGTTTTTATGGTTTTAGGTCTAACATGTAAGTCTTTAATCCATCTTGAATTAATTTTTGTATAAGGTGTAAGGAAGGGATCCAGTTTCAGCTTTCTACATATGGCTAGCCAGTTTTCCCAGCACCATTTATGAAATAGGGAATCCTTTCCCCATTGCTTGTTTTTGTCAGGTTTGTCAAAGATCAGATAGTTTTAGATAAGTGGCATTATTTCTGAGGGCTCTGTTCTGTTCCATTGATCCATATCTCTGTTTTGGTACTAGGACCATGCTGTTTTGGTTACTGTAGCCTTGTAGTATAGTTTGAAGTCAGGTAGCGTGATGCCTGTAGCTTTTTTCTTTTGGGTGAGGATTGGCATGGTCATGTGGGCTCTTTTTTGGTTCCATATGAACTTTAAAGTAGTTTTTTCCAATTCTGTGAAGAAAGTCATTGGTAGCTTGATGGCGAAGGAATGGTACCAGTTCCTCCTTGTACCTCTGGTAGAATTCGGCTGTGAGTCCATCTGGTCCTGGACTCTTTTTGGTTGGTTAGCTATTGATTATTGCCACAATTTCAGAGCCTGTTATTGGTTTATTCAGAGATTCAGTTTCTTCCTGGTTTAGTCTTTGGAGGGTGTATGTGTCCAGGAATTTATCAATTTCTTCTAGATTTTCTAGTTTATTTGCGTAGAGGTGTTTGTAGTATTCTCTGATGGTAGTTTGTATTTCTGTGGGATCAGTGCTGATATCCCCTTTATCATTTTTTATTGCATCTATTTGATTCTTCTCTCTTTTCTTATTAATCTTGCTAGCAGTCTATCAGTTTTGTTGATCTTTTCAAAAAACCAGCTCCTGGATTCATTAATTTTTTGAAGGGTTTTTTGTGTCTCTATTTCCTTCAGTTCTCCTCTGAGTTTAGTTATTTCTTGCCTTCTCCTAGCTTTTGAATGGATTTGCTCTTGCTTTTCTAGTTCTTTTAATTGTGACATTAGGGTGTCAATTTTGTATCTTTCCTGCTTTCTCTTGTGGGCATTTAGTGCTATAAATTTCCCTCTACACACTGCTTTGAATGTGTCCCAGAGATTATGGTATGTTGTGTCTTTGTTCTCATTGGTTTCAAAGAACATCTTTATTTCTGCCTTCATTTCGTCATGTACCCAGTAGTCATTCAGGAGTAGGTTGTTCAGTTTTCATTTAGTTGAGAGGTTTTGAGTGAGTGTCTTAATCCTGAGTTCTAGTTTGATTGCACTGTGGTCTGACAGACAGTTTGTTTTAATTTCTGTTATTTTACATTTGCTGAGGAGAGCTTTACTTCCAACTATGTGGTCAATTTTGGAATAGGCGTGGTGTGGTGCTGAAAAAAAAATGTATATTCTGTTGGTTTGGGGTGGAGAGTTCTATAGATGTCCATTAGATCCGCTTGGTGCAGAGATCAGTTCAATTCATGGGTATCCTTGTTAGCTTTCTGTCTCGTTGATCTGTCTAATGTTGACAGTGGGGTGTTAAAGTCTCCCATTATTATTGTGTGGGAGTTTAAGTCCCTTTGTAGGTCACTCAGGACTTGCGTTATGAATCTGGGTGCTCCTGTGTTGGGTGCATATATATTTAGGATAGTTAGCTCTTCTTGTTGAATTGATTCCTTTACCATTATGTAATAGCCTTGTCTCTTTTGATCTTTGTTGGTTTAAAGTCTGTTTTATCAGAGACTAGGATTGCAACCCCTGCCTTTTTTTGTTTTCTATTTGCTTGGTAGATCTTTCTCCATCCTTTTATTTTGAGCCTCTATGTGTCTCTGCACAGGAGATGGGTTTCCTGAATACAGGACACTGATGGGTCTTGACCCTTTATCCAATTTGCCAGTCTGTGTCTTTTAATTGGAGCATTTAGCCCATTTACAGTTAAAGTTAATATTGTTATGTGTGGATTTGATCCTGTCATTATGATGTGAGCTGGTTATTTTGCTCGTTAGTTGATGCAGTTTCTTCCTAGCCTCCATGGTCTTTACAATGTGGCATGATTTTGTAGTGGCTGGTACCAGTTGTTCCTTTCCATGCTTCATTCAGGAACTCTTTCAGGGCAGGCCTGGTGGTGACAAAATCTCTCAGCATTTGCTTGTCTGTAAAGTATTTTATTTCTCCTTCACTTATGAAGCTTAGTTTGGCTGGATATGAAATTGTGGGTTGAAAATTCTTTTCTTTAAGAATGTTGAATATTGGCCCCCACTCTCACCGAGAGATCTGCTGTTAGTCTGATGGGCTTCCCTTTGTGGGTAACCCGACCTTTCTCTCTGGCTGCTCTTAACATTTTTTCCTTCATTTCAATTTTGGTGAATCTGACAATTATGTGTCTTGGAGTTGCTCTTCTTGAGGAGTATCTTTGTGGGGTTCTCTGTATTTCCTGAATCTGAATGTTGGCCTGCCTTGCGGATAATATCCTGCAGAGTGTTTTCCAACTTGGTTCCATTCTCCCCCTCACTTTCAGGTACACCAATCAGACGTAGATTTGGTCTTTTCACATAGTCCCATATTTCTTGGAGGCTTTGTTGATTTCTTTTTATTCTTTTTTCTCTAGACTTCCGTTCTTGCTTCATTTCATTCATTTCATCTTCCATCACTGATACCCTTTCTTCCAGTTGATTGCATCGGCTCCTGAGGCTTCTGCATTTTTCATATAGTTCTCGAGCCTTGGCTTTCAGCTCCATCAGCTGCTTTAAGCACTTCTCTGTATTGGTTATTCTAGTTATACATTCGCCTAATTCTTTTTCAAAGGTTTTAACTTCTTTGCCTTTGGCTTGAATTTCCTCCTGTAGCTTGGAGTAGTTTGATCATCTGAAGCCGCCTTCTCTCAACTTGTCAAAGTCATTCTCTGTGCAGCTTTGTTCCGTTGCTGGTGAGGAACTGCATTCCTTTGGAGGAGGAGAGGCGCTTTGCTTTTTAGAGTTTCCAGTTTTTCTGCTCTGTTTTTTCCCCATCTTTGTGGTTTTATCTACTTTTGGTCTTTGATGATGGTGATGTACAGATAGGTTTTTGGTGTGGATGTCCTTTCTGTTTGTTAGTTTTCCTTCTAACAGACAGGACCCTCAGCTGCAGGTCTGTTGGAGTTTGCTAGAGGACCACTCCAGACCCTGTTTGCCTGGGTGGCAGCAGCGGTGGCTGTGGAACAGCGGATTTTCGTGAACCACGAATGCTGCTGCCTGATTGTTCTTCTGGAAGTTTTGTCTCAGAGGATTACCCGGCCATGTGAGGTGTGAGTCTGCCCCTACTGGGGTGTGCCTCCCAGGTAGGCTGCTCAGGGGTCAGGGACCCACTTGAGGAGGTAGTCTGCCTGTTCTCAGATCTCCAGCTGCATGCTGTGAGAACCACTACTCTCTTCAAAGCTGTCAGACAGGGACATTTAAGTCTGCAGAGGCTACTGCTGTCTTTTTGTCTTTCTGTGCCCTGGCCCCAGAGGTGGAGCCTACAGAGGCAGGCAGGCCTCCTTTAGCTATGGTGGGCTCCACGGAGTTCGAGCTTCCTGGCTGCTTTGTTTACCTCATCAAGCCTGGGCAATGGCGGGTGCCCCTCCCCCAGCTTCGCTGCTGCCTTGCAGTTTGATCTCAGTCTGCTGTGCTAGCAATCAGTGAGACTCCATGGACATAGGACCCTCTGAGCCCAGTGCAGCATATAATCTCCTGGCTTGCCGTTTTTGAAGCCCATCGGAAAAGCACAGTATTAGGGTGGGAGTGAACTGATTTTCCAGGTGCTGTCTGTCCCCCCTTTCTTTGGCTAGGAAAGGGAGCTCCCTGACCCCTTGGGCTTCTCAAGTGAGGCAATGCCTCTCCCTGCTTTGGCTCGCTCATGGTGCACGGCCCCTACTGTCTGGCACTCCCTAGTGAGATGAACCCAGTACCTCAGATAGAAATGCAGAAATCACCTGTCTTCTGCCTCGCTCATGCTGGGAGCTGTAGACCAGAGCTGTTCCTATTCAGCCATCTTAGCTCCACCCACTATGCCACTGCATATCTTATGCCTGGGTGACAAAGCAAGACTCCGTCTAAAAAATAAATAAATAGAAAAGGTTAAACAGAGGAAGATACAGGACTAAAGACAGACTTTTGTCTTTTCAGACATTTTTCAAGAAGTGACTTTGAGCTCACTTCGACTTGGTCTGATTGGAATATATCAAAGATCTTTCTCCCCTAACTGCTGTTACTTGGCTGGAAATCTTCCAGCTTAGGGCTGCACAGGTCCCACGGGCTTTGTATCTGTTCCTTTGTTTCTGGCCCCCTTGGGAAACCGCCCAAAGCACACTCTAGTCATCCCTTTTAGACATCCTTTTGCAATAGATGACCGCTGCTACAAAAAGCAGACATTGTGCCTTTATGTGCAGTGTTTAAATGAAAAGCAACTTGCAGAGGGATGTTACGGAATGAATGTGGAACCAGGGAGAAGAAATGGACAATACAGAGAATGACAGCTGGGGTCTTCTCCCACTCTTCTCTCCAAGTCTCAGAATGCCGGAGGGAAATCTACAAGGGGGTGCTTGGCCAAAACTGTATTCAGGGCTTCTTAAATCTCTGTGCCTTTTTCCTGGAGTACTAGGCTTCACAAGACTAAAAAGGTATTATTTTCAGGGAAGGAAAAATAAAGTGGGCGTTGGGTTTTGCTAATATAACTCATGTTCAGTCCCTTCCCTGCTCCCCATGGAGGTCTGTGAGTCCACATCTTTGTATCTGATCTCTAAGAAAATATGCATCTCAGAGGGCTCTGATACGCATCACTGCTCACGCATGTGTACACCAGCACATCTGGCCACCAGTGCATGCCAAACACATGCTTGCCAGGGATGCTGGCAGAGTTCTGTGGGGACAGCCCCAGGAGGTGTTTGACCAGTGGACAGCCAAGGCCAGGTAGGGCACAGGTGATGGAAACCTCATTCACGGCCTTCTGCTGGCCCAAAGCCCAGTTCTTAACACTCCATGCCCTGAACAAAGCCCTTGGTGGATACCGCCCACCTGTAGGATAAAGTCTGGGCAAGTGTTTCCCCCTGGCTTTCAGAGTCCAGGAGCCAGCATCACACGGTGGCACTTCCCATGGCTAGCAAGGCCCCTCAGCAGCTGCCCTGCCCCTCCAGCCCGTCTCCCATCCACTTCCCTATACTCTGGTCCATTCACTGACAGGGCATAGGTACCCTCTTTGAGCTTCAAGAAGCAGTGAACAGCATGCCTTCTTCGCAGAGGCACGGGAACAGAAGCAGCGCAGCCGGGGCCTGGCGCCCGAGGAGGTTTGGGTTCTGGTGCTGCTCTGGCCTCTCTCACCTGGGCGCGCAGGATCCCTGCCCAGATTCCTGGCTGAACTCTCAAACTCCACCCCAGACCTGAACGCATCCCACTTTGAGCCCCCGACCCGACCGCCTGTGCCTCCTACGGTGCCTCTTGGAGCCCAGGAGGTGGGGCGTTCCCAGACATGGTGTCTCAGGAGCACTTGCTGTTCATGTACCTGCCAGGGAGCTCTAATTCAGAGGACAGGCAAAAGCCACCCAGCCCCAGGGAGGATGTGGACTGTTAGCCCTGAGTTGTCTTTTATTAAACCAGAAACTATGCAGATCACTTTTCCCAACTATTTCTCCAAATGCTCTTACTTTTGTTTTGATATCACCTGCTGAAGCTGCCTTCAAGCTCCTGAGGGACGAGACAAAGAGGAAGGGGGAAAAGCAGCAAGGCCCCCAGCTGGTCCCTCTGGGGCCAGGAGAGCCAAAGCACCCTCCATGGCTGGTTCCTTCATCAAATGGGAACAGTTGGCAGGGGCCTCCACTGAGACCTCCTGGCCGGCACATTCACTCAGAGAGGAAGGGATGGCAGGGAGAAGTTAGGTCAATGAACTAAGATCACCACTTGTGTAACCTACTCCCAGTTTCCTGCTTCCCCAGGTGGGATCGGGACGGGGAGACCTGACTCTGTGTTTGCGCATCCACTCAGTAAGTCCCACACCACGGATGGAGCTTAGGACAGAAGCACTGGCTCCAGCACCCTACTGCCTGGGTTTGCGCCCAGTTTTACCCCTATTTCCTCACCCATAACATGGAGGAGACAATGCACCCTGTATTGTCGGAGAACTGTGCTTGACAAGCATGCAAAGCAAGGGCTTGCAGCCAGGGCTGAATTCACGTGAGCCATTATGCGGCTTCTTGTTTCTTACCTAGTTTAGCAAAGCTAGCAGGTGCTAGGGAAAGCCACTGCATCACATAGGCACTCCATCAACACCATGCAGCAGCAGCATCAGGCCCCTTGTCACGTGTTTCACTCAAGCTTGCTTCTCTCCATTTTCTATTCCCTGGAAAACTCATATCCATCCTGCAAAACCCAAGGTGATTTTCTCTCCCCTGTGAATCCTTTTCTACTGCCTCCATCATGTAGTCTTTTCTGTTTTCCACTTGCAAGCTTCCCTGGAAGACTTTTAGGCAGTGTACCAGGACCTCTTAATGTCTTGTTTGAATTGACTGCACGCAAATGGTAGTCTCCTTTATGTTTGAAAATCTCTCGAATAGGTTTGGGGTGGAGAGAGTAGACACTCAGCATCAGGCAGCATGGGGCTGACATGTGGGATCGTCACAGACTGGCCCTGCATGAGTGAGGTCGTCAGTGATTCTGAGGCTCCATTTCCTCCTCTGTAGGTGGAAGATAGAGGAGGCTATGCAGGGAGGCTCAGCTGTGCCTGACACACAACAGAGATTCTCCAGGAACAGGAGATGAATGAATACAAAATCAAATAGGTGAGTTCCCTCTTCCTCCAGCAGACAAACCCAGAATAGCAAAGATCACCCCATGAACTAATGCAACCAGGCAAATTGCACCCCCTTTCCTGTCTTTTGTTCTCCCCCAGTCACACTTGCCAGCTTCCTCCTTCTACATCCTCCTGGGCATACCCAGCCTATCCATGACTGGGATGACACAATGGTGTTAGCGAGGTTTAAAGAGTTTATGGTCTTTGTATAACCATAAAGCAAGAGTTGTAAGTTATACGATAGGCTAGAAGCTTATAGAGCATTGACATTAGATGGGGGTGGGGAGGTAGAGGCATTAATAGCTTTTTCTTACAGACGAGGAAAGTCTGCTCGAGCCCAGTGATACTCCTATGCAGGAATGCCTGCTTGCCTACGTTCTTCTGCTTCTAGCACCAACATCCCCCAGTTACCAAAGCCTGGCATCAACGTGCCTGACTGTGTCTTGCACCAGGGCTGGTGGATCATCAGGTCCCAGCCACAGCTGTCCCTGAACATCTGTCGCACTGCCTGAAGGGAGCTGGGGTAACTGAAGCAGGGGTCTACACTGTTGTCCCGGGCCCCCAGTGGGATTCAAGTCCAAATGCCCTGATTGATGCTAGGCGGGATCACATGCCCTCAATGGGCCCTTCCCCTCCCACCCTCCTACAGGTGTGGCCAGGGATCACCTCCCAGATACCTGACTCCTTGATCTAGAGTTTGCTTCTGGCAACTCAAACCAAGGCAAGAAAATTTTTTTTTTCTTTCTTTGAGACAGATTCTCATTCTATCACCCAGGCTGGAGTGTAGTGGCACAATCTTGGCTCACTGCAACCTCTACCTCCTGGGTTCAAGCAAGTCTCATGCCTCAGCCTCCTGAGTAGTTGGGACTACAGGCATGGGCCACCACGCCTGGCTGATTTTTGTATTTTTAGTAGAGATAGGGTTTCACCATGTTGGTCAGGCTGGTCTCGAGCTCTTGACCTCGTGATCCACCTGCCTCGGCCTCCCAAAGTGCTGGGATTACAGGCGTGAGCCACTGCACCCAGCTGGCAACAAACGATTGATGGGAAAAGAATAGCATAGTTGAAACGCAGCCATTTGAAAAAAAACAAAAAAACAAAAAAAAACCTAGAACATAGGATCACATTCAGAGGAGACACGAAGTAAATACAGACGAAGAAATGAAGGTCTTGGTGGCTCACAGGGGATAACCATGCAGGCTCCTATGGCACGGTCCCCAGCTCTCCAACGGCAAGGACAGTCTATGGTCATGTGTCCAGGCATCAGTTCTGGTCCCACCCGACACTGGCCTGGTTCCACATTCTGATTCTGTCAGAAGGAGGCGATGGCCTTTGTTGCCGTCTGTTAGCTGAAGGCATGGGCGGGCAGCCTATCCATGCTGCCCCAGGGCACTGACAAGGCCCGGCATGGTGGATGGTGAGCCTTGCCAGTGAGTTCAAGCAAGAAAATGAGAGATATTGATACGCTGTCCAAGAGTCTTCCAGGGAAGGGTGAGAGTGGAAAATAGACACAACTTCATGAGGAAGGCTGGGTATGCCCGGGAGGATGCAGAAAGAGGAAGCTGGCAAGTGCGCCTGGGGGAGAACAAAAGACAGAAAAGGGGGCGCAGTTTGCCTGATATGGGTGCATTAGTTCATGGGGTGATCTTTGCTATTCTGGGTTTGTCTGCTAGAGGAATAGGGAAATCACCTATTTGATTTTGTATTCATTCATCTCCTGTTGCTGGAGAATCTCTGTTGTGTGTCAGGCACAGCTAAGCCTCCCTATCTTCCACCTACAGAGGAGGAAATGGAGCCTTAGAATCAGTGCCTTTCTCACTTGTAAGAAACAGCTATGAATGCCCAGCTCCCCCTCGAATTTCAGTACTGCGTCCCACCATGCCGCACGGTGCCGATGACCGGCTGGACCTTCGTGGCAATGGTGGCCCTCTAAAAATAGGATCCCCCACCCTGAGGAATGGGGCAACCACAGGAAGCAGCTCAGACCACTTCCAGGGGACATTCTTCTGCCTCCAGTAAGCTGGGGATAGAAGTGGAGCCGCTGACGGATGAATGGACTATTTGCCTGACTCATAAATCAACAGGGACCAGCCCTGCATCTGAACGATTCTGGTCTCTACACTTGGCTCCTGAACACAGGCCGCAGAGGAAGCAAGTCTCCCAGGCTGGGGCCGGCATCGGATCCAATGCTGCCTTTCCCTCTAGCAGCGCCTCCAGCAGGGAGGGTCTCCCCGTCCCTAGAACTGGAGCATGAAAGTCAGCAAAGTCCCATAAATCACAGGAAATGAACTTCTGCCTCTTTAAAATTCCTGCCGCCATCCCCATCCCGCCCACAGCCACAAATAGATTTCTTTCATTATTGGTTGTGACCTCAGCCCTCCCCGCCCCCATGTCTCCTTTTCCACGTTTTTTTTTTTTTTTCCCAGCAAATCCTACAAGGCAGAACTTACCCTGTTGACCTCACCAGCGTGGTTTCTTCTGTTGTGTGTCTGTTCTTGTTTTGCTGTGACGCTGATGACTTGCGGTTTGCCTCACACTTTGTAGCATGCGTGGCAGTTGTATAAGAAAACAGCAAATTTGTCAGTGAGGCTTGTTATTTATTACAGGAACCACGGGGATGCCAGGCAGCCAGGCTGGCCCCTCTGCCCGCCACCGATCCCACGGCTGAAGGGGCTGCACTGGCCGGGGATGCCAGACCAAGGCCCCAGATGAGAGGCACGGCTTCCGAGAGTGACAAACGGTGAGGTCCGTGCAGCTGCCGCTCTTCGAACACAACGCTGAGGAAAGGATGCTTTTTGTTTTTGTTTTTAGAATTTCTTATTTCCATTGGTTTTGGGGGAACAGGTGGTATTTGATTACTTAAGTTCTTTGGTGGTGATTTGTGGAGATGTTGGCGCACCCATCACCTGAGCAGTATACACTGCACCTAATTTGCAGTCATTTATCCCTCACCCTCTTCCCATCCTTCCCCACCGGGTCCCCAGAGTCCACTGTATCCTTCTCAAGCCTTTGCATGGGAGGATGCTTTTCATTGGTAAAAGGCAAAAGTAGAAGTAACAGCCGGAGGGCTCTCCATGGCCAATGCCTCCCGAGATCTCGAGGGCACCCCTTCTCCCGCCTCCCCTCCCACGTCCACCTAGGCCACACAGGCCATGCCGGCCCCAGTGCTCCTGTGCCACAGGCAGGACACAGCTGTGCCTCAAAACCCTATACCCAAAGTGCCTTTCCCAGGCTTCCTTCCAGCTCACCCATCACCTTTCTCTGCACTTGGCCCAGACGTCGTCTTTGAAGTCCAGCCTCCCCTGGACCTCGGCTTCTAAAATTGCACAGCACCCGCACCCCAACAGGCCCCTGTGCCTGGCTCTCCTCTAGAACCTTCGTCCCCACCTGCGTTACTGATATCTGTGACTTACTGGCTCTTTCCCCTGAGGAGGGCATGAGCTGCACAACGATGGCATTGTATCTACAAGAAGCTCCAATCGTATTTGCTGTTTATTATGGCCTGGGTTGCATCCTCCCAAAGTCACAGGTCGAAGTCCAACCCCCAGGATGTCATAATGTGACTGTGTTTGGAGATAGGGCATTTATGGAGATAATTAAGGTAGAATGAGGGCGCCAGCGTGGGAGCTAATCCAGTAGGACTGGTGTCTCCGTAATGAGAGATGAGGACACAGACACACATGGAGCGCGACCTTGTGAGTGAGAGGTGACAGCATGCTGGCAGTCCTCACAGCCCCCGCTTGCTCTCAGTG
This sequence comes from Hylobates moloch, assembly GCF_009828535.3. Taxonomy (NCBI): domain Eukaryota; kingdom Metazoa; phylum Chordata; class Mammalia; order Primates; family Hylobatidae; genus Hylobates; species Hylobates moloch. The sequence goes on from NW_026652281.1 coordinate 3,343,212, forward strand.
CCTCCTCTGCCTGGGCTCCCATTTTGGCAGCACTTGAGGAGCCCTTCAGCCCACCACTGCACTGTGGGAGCCCCTTTCTGGGCTGGCCAAGGCAGGAGCCAGCTCCCTCAGCTTGCAGGGAGGTGTGGAGGGAGAGGCATGAGCAGAACCGGGGCTGCGTGCAGTGCTTGCAGACCAGCTGGAGTTCCAGGTGGGTGTGGGCTTGGCGGGCCCCACACTCAGAGCAGCCGACCACCCTGCCGGCCCTGGGCAATGAGGGGCTTAGCACCCAGGCCAGCGGCTGCAGAGGGGGTACTGGGTCCGCCAGCAGTGCCAGCCCACCGGCGCTGGGCTCAATTTCTCACCGGGCCTTAGCTGCCTTCCCGCGGGGCAGGGCTCGGGACCTCTAGCCCACCATGCCTGAGCCTCCCACTCCCTCCATGGGCTCCTGTAGGGTCCCAGCCTCCCTGACGAGCGCCATCCCCTGCTCCACGGCACCCAGTCCCATCGACCACCCACGGGCTGAGGAGTGCAAGCGCATGGCATGTGACTGGCAGGCAGCTCCACCTGCAGCCCTGGTGCAGGATCCACTGGGTGAAGCTAGCTGGGTTCCTGAGTCTGGTGGGGACGTGGAGAACCTTTATGTCTAGCTCAGGGATTGTAAACACACCAATCAGCGCCCTGTCAAAACAGACCACTCAGCTCTACCAATCAGCAGGACATGGGTGGGGCCAGATAAGAGAATAAAAGCAGGCTGCCCGAGCTAGCAGTGGCAACCCGCTCAGGTCCCCTTCCACACTGTGGAAGTTTTGTTCTTTCGCTCTTTGCAATAAATCTCGCTACTGCTCACTCTTTGGGTCCACACTGCTTTTATGAGCTGTAACACTCACCGCAAAGGTTGGCAGCTTCACTCCTGAGCCAACGAGACCACAAACCCACCAGAAGGAAGAAACTCCAAACACATCAGAACATCAGAAGGAACAAACTCCAGATGCACCACCTTAAGAGCTGTAACACTCACTGCGAGGGTCCGCGGCTTCATTCTTGAAGTCCGTGAGACCAAGAACCCACCAATTCCAGACACATGAGGACACAGAGAGAAGACGGCTCCTACAAGCTAAAAAGAGAGGCCTTGGAGGAACCAGTCCTGCTGGCACCTTGATCTCAGATTTCCAGCTTCCAGAACTGTTACAAAATAAATCTCTGTCATTCAAGCCACCTGGTCTGTGGTACTTTGTGACAGCAGCCCCAGCTAATGAATACAATGTTCAATAAATACTTATCAGATGTATAAATGAATGAATGAGCCAGGTGTGGTGGTCCACGCTTGTAATCCAAGCACTATGGGAGGCTGATGTGGGCAGATTACCTGAGATCAGGAGTTCAAGACCAGGCTGGCCAATGTGGCAAAACCCCACCTCTACTAAAAATACAAAAATCACCTGGATGTAGTGGCGAGTACCTGTAATCCCAGTTACTCAGGAGACTGAGGCAGGAGAATTGTTTGAACCTGCGAGGCAGGGGTTGCAGTGAGCTGAGATTGTGCCACTGTACTCCAGCCTGGACAACAGAGTGAGACTCTGTCAAAAAAAAAAGAGAGAGAGAGGAAAGATAGAAAGAGAGAAGAGGAAGAAAGAAGAGAGAGAGGAAGGAAGGAAAGAAGGAAGCTAGAACTCATCAGACACTTCACAAGTGGAGAACTGTTCCTGCCTGAGGCTTGGTACACTTGGGAGGATATTAGTAATGGAGATGTTTTGCTCCTAAGGCTCCAAGACTGTTCTGCTCCTTCATTCTTTGGACACAATTCTGTAGCCACTCTACTCATTTTTTGATGATAAATGATCTCAGTGGTGAAATACTGCACAGGTGAGCAGCAACTATCTCGGGGAAGCAGCTTGGAGTAAAGACAATTGTAGGTTAAGAAAGGCAGATCTGGGGGTAGAGCCAAGATGGACGAATAGGAACAGCTCTGGTCTACAGCTCCCAGCGTGAGCGACACAAAAGATGGGTGATTTCTGCATTTCCATCTGAGGTAACGGATTCATCTCACTAAGGTACCGGGTTCATCTCACTAGGGAGTGCCAGACAGTGGGCACAGGTCAGTGGGAGCAGTGCACCGTGCGCCAGCTGAAGAAAGGACAGGCATTGCCTCACTCGGGAAGCGCAAGGGGTCAGGGAATTCCCTTTCCTAGTCAAAGAAAGGGGTGACAGATGGCACCTGGAAAATCGGGTCACTCCCACCCTGATACTGTGCTTTTACCACGGGCTTAAAAACGGCACACCAGGAGATTATATCCCAGACCTGGCTAGGAGGGTCCTACACCCATGGAGTCTCGCTGATTGCTAGCACAGCAGTCTGAGATCACACTGCAAGGTGGCAGCGAGGCTGGGGGAGGGGTGCCCGCCATTGCTCAGGCTTGATAAGGTAAACAAAGCAGCCGGGAAGCTCGGACTGGGTGGAGCCCACCACAGCTCAAGGAGGCCTACCTGCCTCTGTAGGCTCCACCTCCGGGGGCAGGGCACACGCAAACAAAAAGTCAGCAGTAACCTCTGCAGACTTAAATGTCCCTGTCTGACAGCTTTGAAGAGAGTAGTGGTTCTCCCAGCATGCAGCTGGAGATCTGAGAACAGGCAGACTGCCTCCTCAAGTGGGTCCCTGACCCCTGACCCCCGAGCAGCCTAACTGGGAGGCATCCCCCAGTAGGGGCAGACTGACACCTCACACGGCCAGGTACTCCTCTGAGACAAAACTTCCAGAGGAACCATCAGGCAGCAGCATTCGTGGTTCATGAAAATCCGCTGTTCTGCAGCCACCACTGCTGACACCCAGGCAAACAGGGTCTGGAGTGGTCCTCTAGCAAACTCCAACAGCCCTGCAGCTGAGGGTCATGTCTGTTAGAAGGAAAACTGAAAAACAGAAAGGACATCCACACCAAAAACCCATCTGTACATCACCATCATCAAAGACCACAAGTAGATAAAACCACAAAGATGGGGAAAAAACAGAGCAGAAAAACTGGAAACTCTAAAAAGCAGAGGGCCTCTCCTCCTCCAAAGGAATGCAGTTCCTCACCAGCAACGGAACAAAGCAGGACAAAGAATGACTCTGATGAGAGAAGAAGGCTTCAGACGATCAAACTGCTCCGAGCTACAGGAGGAAATTCAAGCCAAAGGCAAAGAAGTTAAAACCTTTGAAAAAGAATTAGGCGAATGTATAACTAGAATAACCAATACAGAGAAGTGCTTAAAGGAGCTGATGGAGCTGAAAGCCAAGGCTCTAGAACTACGTGAAGAATGCAGAAGCCTCAGGAGCTGATGCGATCAACTGGAAGAAAGGGTATCATTGATGGAAGATGAAATGAATGAAATGAAGCAAGAAGGGAAGTCTAAAGAAAAAAGAATAAAAAGAAACGAACAAAGCCTCCAAGAAATATGGGACTATGTGAAAAGACCAAATCTACATCTGATTGGTGTACCTGACAGTGACGGGAAGAATGGAACCAAGCTGGAAAACACTCTGCAGGATATTATCCAGGAGAACTTCCCCAATCCA
>NW_026652281.1:3351743-3436531 GCF_009828535.3 Hylobates moloch
TTCTCCCTGGGTACGCACATTATTATTTTTTTTACCCTGAATTTCTAGAAATGCAATAGGACGGTCGTATTATCCGTTGAGTCTGGAGCCACGTGTGACATTGCCGTGTGTGGCCTTGAGCCTCTCTCAGCCTCTAGCCCATAGTAAAATCCAATCATTACTCAAGGAAGGAAGAAATACATGCACATCCAAGTGAAGGAACAGCCTCAGAAGTTTGGGTTTCCCCGTTTTTGGGCTCTGAGTCAGGCCAAGGGGAGTCAGTCACTTCCACTCCCTCATTTACCAACTGCGTGACCTTGAGGACCCTGGTTTACCTGTCAGCATCCCTCGGGTGTCCACAGGACATTCACTGAGGCTGCTGGGCTGTTGTGAGAACTGTCCTGTGCAGGGCTCTGCACAGAATCGGGTACAGGAGCCGCAACCCCATCCGATACTGTGTGCTACGTGCCTGTGTCCGGGTCTCTCTGCCCCAAACAAGGATCTGGGTCACAGTCTGTGGATTCCCTGTCTGCTCACTGCACAATCCCCACACACCCAACCTTAATACATTTTGCTGAATTAATAAGCAAGATCATCAAGTTCTCTCCTCTTCCCCACCTCACTTATCTGTAAGGAGGAAACACACTGACCAGCTTTGGTGCTGCCCCTGTTCTCGGGCCTGGGAGCAGTGGCTGCAGTCTCACCAACAATCCCTAATAGATACAGAGAAAAGGGTTAGTGATTGACCTTTTTTTTTTTCCTGCTTTGCAATCTCACTAAAGCATTTCCTTTCCCTACCCCCATGCAGGAAGGGGAGAGCAGCATTATTCAGTTTCCAAAGTCTAAACTCTCCTCACACCCGCAGGACGGGGGCCTGTAGCCAGTGGGGGTGGGGGAGGGCAGTTAACACTTTCAGTGCCCCGGGGGTGGGTGACCTGCGCGCTCTCTCTCTCTCCCAAGGAAACAGGGAGGCCTGAAAGAAGGTAGAACCGCACAGGGGCAGGACACACATGGACGCGGGGTTGGGGGGGGTGGGGGACGCAGGAAGAGAGTTACCAGATAAAATAGGGATGCCTTTTTAGTATAAGTATATCCCATGCAATATTTGAATTTCAGATAAACAAATAATTTTAATATCTACGTCTCATGCAATATTTGAACCTCAGGTAAAAATGAATATTTTTAGTATAAGTATGTCTCTTGTAATATTTGAATTTCAGATTAAAAAAGAACTATTTTAGCATAGAATAGGTCCTGTAGAAGTAAAAAAAACTTTTTCATTGTTATTATGGGTTGAATAGCGTCCACCAAGAAGTTCATGCCCACCCAGAACTTTAGAAGGTGACTCTGTATGGAAATAGGTTCTTTGCAGAGGTAATTAGTTACGACAAAGTCATACTGGAGCAGGGCGGGCCCTAAGTCTAGTGACTGGTGTCCTCATACCGATGACATGAAGACAGAGAAGGAGAGACGCGCAGGGAGGAGCCCGCGTGAGGGCGGAGGCAGAGGCTGGAGAGATGCAGCCACGAACCAAGGGACGCCTGGAGCCCCCAGGAGCAGGAAGAGGCCGGAAGGTCCTGGATCCTCCTGAGGGAGCCCCGTCCTGACACCTTGTCGTTGGCTTTCTGGCCTCTAGACTGCGATAATAAATTTCTGTTGTTTTAAAGCCCCAGTTTGAGGTGATGTGTTACAGCAGCCACAGGAACATGAATACAATTGCGTATGTAAAATGCACATTTAATTGGGCATCCTGTATTTTTATTTATGAATCTGGCAGCTCTGCTGGGTAATGGCTCCCAGGGAGGAGCTAAATGGCTGGTTGGCCTCCCACGGCTTCCCGCTGCTCTTCCTGCCCTAGAGCGTGGGTCGGGCATTCCTGCAGCTCTTAAAAGGCCCTGGCCGCCCCCTCCCCCCCCCCCCCACCACGCACCTGTGTCGTCAACACCTCCTGCCCACAGGAGATGTGACCATGCACCGCCAGTGTCTCCACAGTGACCCTGGTGGAAGGAGCACCAGACCCCCTCCTCAAAATATTTCTGATGGCTTCAGACCCCCTGAGACCCTTAACATACTTTGGAGGATGTCAGCCTAACCCCCTAAAAGGGTAAAAGGACCAAAGTTAAATCTCTCAAAAACCCTGATGCATGGGGCTGGGCAGGCGAGAGTTGCAATTGGATTGAGGAGAAACTGATAATAAAGAGAATTTCTCGTACACTCAGATGTCATGGGCTGAATTCTTTCCCGCTGCAGCTATTACAGCAAGTGCCAGAGTGATTCGTGCCTCCTGGTAGAACATTTTCCATTTTTCTCCTTCCAGGAGTGAAATGTGAACCTCCCCTTCCCCGTCCCAGGAACGGTGGCGGCCCTGGCTCCTAGTCGCCCAGAAATCCTCAGGCGGTTCCCAGGCACTGACACGGAGGCCCGGCTTCCTGCGCTGTCGGGATACAGGAGGAGGCCGGCGCTGAGCTCACCAAGCAGCTGAATAAATGCGCACGTCTGCGGGGGAAATGCTTCCTCACATCTAATTGCCTGGTGATTAGGAGACCACCCACCCTCTGAATTGCCTTCGATTTGTGAAGAGCCCTGGCAGCTCTCCTGCAAGATTCCGCCTTCAGAAGGAGGAAGGTAATCATCTGGAATTAAATTCCTGGGTTCCTCATCTATCCTAGACTCACACAAGGGCCTGGCAGGCCGCACAGTTATTCACCCGGTTCACCCCCCAACCACGCACAGTTCGCACCAAGCCAGCAGAGCTACTGCCACCGCCCAGCACCAACAGCGCCTGAATCCTACCCCGAAATCTCACCGTCTTTCCTACAGCAAAGCAACCATTGGTGTCCAAACATAAAGGGGCAAAGAGGTCCCCGGCAGCCTTGCTTGTGACAGCTCCAAACTGGCAGAAGTCTGCAGAAATGAGCGCTACTCAGAAATGGTCAAACAATTGCACCTGCCAGCCATACACCGCAGTTTCCAAAGGAGGGGGCCCTCTACATGTTACAGGAAAGATGCTGATGGCATTTTCGAAAATGAGCAGCAGATTAATAGATTCCAAAACGTTTGTGCAAATGAAAAAATGGCAGAACTGATTACGTGTTTTGCACACATGCCTGCACACATACACACACACACACACCCTGACTTGATTTGACAGCCAGGTAGAACCACGCCGGCTCTGACGTCTGCCTGTCTGGGTTCAACGTCCTCCTCCCCAACTCACTATTTCTCCTCACTTTTTGGTGTGTGGTTTTTAAAAATCATTCTGTGCATGCTTTCACACCTGTGTAATGGGCACAGTGGCAATGTCTTCCCTACAGGCTGGCTCTGAGAACTGAGAGAGACGGAACGGACCGTGCTCAGCCTAGCGCCTGGCTCTAGTGAGCTGCCCCGGAGACCCCCACTCCAGAAGTACCTTTGTCTATACTATTTTAAATTAGTTACAAGGTAGAAGTTTCATCTGGTAATTTTTAAAACTGACTGATGTCCATCCACACTTTTTTCCGAAGCTCGTTGAACAGCAGAAATCCCCACTATAACTCCTTTTTCAGTGCACATCAGAATAAATAGGTATGTCTTGAATCATGAGTCCCATAAGCTCGGAGACTTGGGCTAATTCCTTCTTCCTTTGCTCAAGGGGCAGAGAAGATGCCCCCACCATGGTATTTCATCTTGGGACCTCAACCAGGTCTCTGAGTCCTTTCAGCATCCTTGACAGTGGTGCCCCCACTGGCAGTTCCCACAGATCATCTTATCTCTGATACGTGCACAACACCAGGCGGAAAGGTACCACTTGCAGTTGTAAGTCTTTGCTTCTTAGATGTATCACCCTGTTTCTAATCTGGGATCAATGGGGCTTTAATGATCTCAGTGCCCTGAACATAAACAGCTCCCTAGGACTGGATGTCTCACAGTGCCCCCTCGCCCTGCACAGCAACAGAGTCTGAGACAGAGGGAGGTTCATCACAGCCCCTCCTCCATCAAAGCTCCAAGCATCCCATCACCACCTTCTCACGTCACCTGTGAGAACTGGTAGGGTCCCCTCTTGATTTTAGCCTCCTAACGTCTCCGTGAAAAGGAAGGTACCTTCGCAGATGGACAGAGTCCCACAGACTAGGGTTTTCCTGACATCACTCCGCCGCAAACAGCTGCAGAACTGGGCTTTGAACTCAGATCCTAAAATCCACATTCCACCATCTTCTATATCAGAAATGACACATCACCTAAAAAATATGTGTGGAGGGCATCTTGCAGCACTGAGCTGGCTGCTAAAAGCTGTCAAAGATGTATCCTGAGCTTGAACCTGCTTTGGAAAAAGTTCAGATTTATTAATGTTTAATAAAAATCTACTATTTTCCCCATTTACTAATCTAATCTCTGGAGGAAGTTGGGAAGGGCCTCTCTTAAGGTGCCTGAGACCTCTTTGGACCTAGTTGGGAGAATGCGGCTTCCTGCAGAGCCCCGAGGTGACAGTCCCCGCCCCACAGCACAGGGCACTTCCAGCTCCATCCTCCCGCTGCAGCCAGCGCCATTTTAAGGAGGTTTTAAGGCTAAGTCTCCCTAAATCGCCCTCCTTTCCCATCTTTAAAAAAAAGTGAGGGAGAGTGCCTGCAGGAAATAAAAAGCTGCTTATAAGTAGTAATTCCTAGGAAACAGAACTGGCGTTCTGGGTAGGGGAGGCAGCCCCTCTGTGGTTTTCCTTGAATAGGCGCTGCCGTTGGTATTTAAAGCTGTCAGAATGCTTCATCCTTTCCCTTTGATGTAATGCAGACCCCAAGATGCCAAGATGCTGAGGGTCCTCAGGCTGGGGTGGAGTATTTACTTCATTCGTTATGAGATAGAGTTGACTCCAAGCAGATGGTTGGTCCCTCAAATGCCCGTGGGTTTTGCGGGCTCTTTTTCTTTCTCCTCTAATCATTTGTCAAACTCACGCAACTGGATTTCTTCAGCCTTCCCAAGCAGCCTTTTTTGTACAAGCTCAGCAGGTGCCTCCACTTCCTAGGACAGCTGTGCCTGCCCCAGAGATGTGGGCACACTCCTTGTCCCTGTCTGCTGGACACCTGGCCTTCTTCTTCACCAGAGCTGAGACCTGCAGAAGGGGGTGCCTGGAGAAACAAGAGGCTTTGGAAGCGTCAGGTGACAGGACCTGGCTGTGGTTTACATTTTTCACCTTAATTTTAACAAGTATTTCAACCCCCTGGAAAAGTGCTTCTCTACAATAATAAACAGAACCTGCAGTGAGTCTGTGGCCGGCTCCCAAGCCCGGGTGGGGCTGGGACCCATTCCCAGTAAGCTTTCGGAGACCTAACAGTAGTCAGCAACGCATGCAGACAATGGGGAGGGCTCAGAGGGGCTGCTTCAGCCCAATTGGCCCTAATTTAACGGGGGTGCAGTGGGGTTGGTGTGGTAACCTAAGGTTTTGAGTTACACATAAGCAAGTCAAATAGCATATAAATAATAGAGGTAGCGTGTTACAGGGGAAAAGGGGGCCAGTGTCTGTCTGCCTGCCTGTCTGGTCTGTTATTCATCAAGCCAGTGTGGTGCCTTCTGTGGCTTGTTCATCTCTGTTCACAGCTCCAGAGTTAGCCAAGGGCCTGTTGACAAGACTTGGAAAAAGATGCTGAGATCCTCCTCCTGAGAAACAGAGTGTTACCGTGGAGACAACATTCATTCACGAGCATTCGTCAAGCACTTACTATGTGCTAAGCTCTCTTCTAGGCAAAGGGGTCCGCAGTGAATGGAAACTCAATGAAATATGCCCCTTCGAGCCTCGCCTTTCAAAATGTGATCCACGACTAGCACCATCTGTATCCCCAGAAGTCTCTAGAAATGCAGTATCAGACGCCACCCCAGACTGCAGAGCTGGAGCTAGATTTTAACAGGATCTCCCAGGCCGTAAGGTTTAAGGAGCATTGCACTAGGCACGAAGAGAAGATCTAGGAAGGAAGATCTGAGTGGCCCCAGTGGAGCAGAGGTGCTCTCCGGTGGTGTGGCGGGCAGCCAGGGTGCAGGGTGGGCTCAGCAGTGGCCAGGGCGTGGGGGAACCTGGCTGGTTAGTGCTTATAACCATGATGCAGGACAGCCTAGAGACGCATGTCTTTCCCCCGTGACATAAACAAAGTAACGGCCCCCAAACGATGTCCACGTCCTAATCCCTGGAACCTGTGAATGTGACCTTACCTGGTGAAGGGACTTTGCAGACAGGATTAAGGACCTTGTGATGTGAAGCTTATCCTAGATTATACTCACAAGGGGTCCCCTGTGAAAGGGATGTGGGAAGGTCAGACAGGAGACGGTGAGGGGGTGACACAAGCAGAGACTGGAGTGGCGGAGCCGCAAGCCAAGGGGCGTGGACAGCCTCTGGAGGCTGAAGGGACAAAGATGGGTCCTCCCCTAGAGCCTGCAGAAGGAACGAGCACTGCAGACCCCTTGACTTGAGCCCCGTAAGTCTCAGTTTGGACTTCTAACTTGCATCACTATGAGAAAATACATTTGTGTTAATTTAAGCACCTGCCTTTGTGACAATTTGTTACAGCGGCAACAGGAAATGGGTACTCTTTCAAGAGATTCTCAGGTAATGCCCATATAGAATTAGTCTCTGCTTAGGGAAGGGTCCCAGCATCCACCTCTTTTCACTTCTTGATCTGGTCCTGAGATCAGCCAAATTCAGGGACCACAGACCCAGGCTGCTCACATCCCCATTTTTGAGGGGCACAGAAAGTTCTGGAAGGAATATCTCAAGTGGGGTATGTGAGAAATAAAAGCATTAAATAACAAAGCCTCCAGGTTCTGTGTCTTACACCTCCTTAGGGCTCACAAAGCTCCTAGTTCTGGGTTCTGCATACAATTGGCACTTAATACAGTATCCACTGACTGAGGTCACATGAGCATCCAAGCTGAGCCCTCTGTCCCCTCCAGCTGAGGGCTCTGATCCATGGAGACTTCTGTCCAGGAAACAGCCTCCTCCCATCCCCTGTTCGCTCTTCATACACTGGTTTCCTAAGGTTCTACTCCAGGCCTTCTCACGCTCCTCCTTCCCTGAGAATCTTATCCTAAACCACCAAACTCATCACCGCCTCTCTCCCCAGCCTGCTGCTCTCTCCCGAGTCCTGAGCAGCTTGATGTCCCTGCCTGGACTCCCAGCACCATCTCATCCCTCCTTCTCACCCCTCTCCTGCCTGGCAGTCCCCAGGAATCATTTCCAACTCATCCTTCTTTCTACCTTCCATCCAATCAGCACAGGGACCTGTCAATCACACTCCCCAAATGTCTCTTGGATCCCGGCAGCACCTTATCACCACGACCCTGCTTCTGCATTCCCTACCTGGATGCTGATGGCTGCTCCCAGCTGGTCGCCCTGCAAGCTGTGATGTCCTCCAACCCACACCTGATTACAACCAGCTCCTTCTTAAATGACTCTCCATTGCCCTCAAGAGAAGGTGCAAACATCCCCAAGACTGGCACCTGCTTTCCTCTCCAGCCTTCCTCTCCCACACCCCCACCCCATGGACTCTCAGCTCTTAGGAATCCACTGAGAGATGTTTAATACAGGGATACCTGTTTATGCTAGGAGGTTTTGTTCTTTTTCTTATCTTCCTTCAAATTAGTATTCTCATTTACAAATGCCAAGTGTCTCCACCCAGTAAGAAGTAAACTTCTGCAAAATAACCATAAGCCATCAGGCACATATGATGCAGCAGGAATCACGCCCACTACTTTACATAAAATGTCTCATTTTAGGCTGAACACTCCAAACTTCTTTCGGTTCTTAGGCCGACCATATTTTCTTTCTCCTTGGGGACTTTAATCTGCAGTGATCGCCGGCTAAAACCTCCTTCCCAGCCCCACCTTTGCCAGGCCGACATCTACCTGTCCTCTGGATCTGGAATCCATGGTCTCTTCCTTGAAGACAAGAAGGAGTCCCTGAAATTCGCTGTCTTGGCGCCCTGTATTTGCCCTGTATTTTCCCCAAGGGGAGGACACGTACCTGTTCTCTCCCCAGTGGGAAAGCGTGGTGAGAACCCGTCCTTCCTGCCCATCTCTCCTCTCTCCTCCTCAAACTCTCTCTCCCCCAAGTAAAAAGGAGGAGGAGTCGTACAGCTATTTTGGTTTTTTATTAATTTTTTTTTTATTTTTTGAGATGGAGTCTTGCTCTGTCGCCCAGGCTGAAGTGCAGTGGCACAACCTTGGCTCACTGCAGCCTCTCATGCAGCTATTTTGAGCAGTGACGTCTGACACAAGTGCATGATAACTTGACTCAGCGTCCTAGAGGCGAGTTCTGTTTTCTGCCTCTTCTTGGAGCAGTTCCCATCTTCACTCAATGTTCAGCACCTCAGCCTGCACCTGGACAGGTAAGCTATGTCTATCCTTCCTGATGAGGGTCCAGCCACCTTCAGTTCTGGCAGAGACAGGGAGAAAACAAGGGAAGCATGGGCTATCCCAGAACGCTGTCCTTCCCAGAGGCCTTACGTTGGACGCGTCAGTAACCCCACTCATGAATGAGGCTTCCATCCTCATCTTGAGATATACGTACGTATTTTGTAAATTGCTTATTTATTGACTTGTCAACCATGAGAAACTAAACAGGAGGAGGGGTAACTTGGGCACCCTCAGTGTTTGTTAAAGCTTGGATGATCATCTCTCTTTTTGACTGGATTCAAGCTTTCGTGAATACATGATTTCTATCAGTCTTGTTCACCACTGTGTCTTCAGCAGGTAGCACAGGCCTGCAATCAAGTAGGTTAACAGGCTTCGCTGAGTGCATTGATCCAGGTTCCCAATCAGTATAAGCAAACAGCTTCTCAGAGGGCAGATGACCCCAGAAGTCACCAACCACCAGGCTGGATGTGAACCTGTGACCTACTGGAATATTCCACCACCTACATCTGCCCACCTCCCCTGCCAGTAAAAGCCAATTTGGAAAATTACCCAACAGTCCAGGCAGACAAGCACAGGGATTGCTGGCGGGCTCTTGTGTGCCAACACAGCATGAAATACCTGTTTCTCAAGGACCCGGGAAGGCCGTCTCAGTGCTGTGGCCTGCATCTTCCTGCTCCCCTGACGGTTTCTAAACAACCCACTGGCCCAAGGCCAGGGAAAGTAAACGCCTTTCTTCCCAGCTATGTGTAAAAGAGGTTTAGGGTTTGGGATCTTTGTATGCAACAGGCACCGCCTTGTTTCTTTTCATAAGTAGACTTGGCCGCCTCATTATTAAATGGGAGAGGATAGGATAGTGGTACCCATGTTGTGAGGCTGCATGGAGGCTGAGTGGGCAGAGGGAGAATGTGGACATGAAATGCTGAGCACGGTGTTGGGCACGTGCTGCTGTCCATCATCTGTTCACACTCATCATCTTCACTATGACTTAGCACCCCCAAGCACACACACCCCTACCTACAAGCCCTGTTGTAATCCCTGCTTTCAGACGAGGAAACTGAGGCTCAGGGTGGCACAGCTTTTCAGCAGATGGAACAGAGCCTTAGCCCTCCAGGCAGTCTGATGTTACACCCAGAACCTTAATCTCTGCCTTTGTCCAGCGTGATGTGGCTGAGGGTGCTGTGCTGAGACTACAGAGCCCCAGGTTCAAGTTCCAGCCTTAGACAGCCTTGAGCAACTCACCTTACCCACCACCCCATGCCTCAGTTTCCTTATGCATAAAATTGGGAGCTCTTTTAGGCAATGTTAAGACTTCTCCCAGCTCTAACAATACCCAAGCCCAAAGAGGGCTGTGAACATTGTGGCCTTTGTCTTCCAGATTCGAATGTGCCCCCCAGATCTCCATGCCGTGCAACTTTCTCGGACAAACCAAGTCACGTCTTCTTATTGGCCCCATGCACCCGTGGGATCAGCAGATGTAACATTCTGACATCACACTTAGAAAACTTCCCCCATCTGGATTTCTGCAACCCACAGGGAGTCATTTGCCAGACATATGTTTTACAAAACATGGGCCCACTGCACTCTGACTTGTTGTGGAGCCGATACAACCCACCTTTTCCCTGAGCACATGACTCTGGCCCATGCATGCTGTCTGGCTGGGGAGAAAGACGCAAGACTACTCATGTCAGGGGCGGAGGGTGGCAGGAAACGTGCAAGGTCACACATTGCTAAAAATGTAGACATGTAACGTGGTGATAACAGACACACAACAGGGGTCAGTGTACAGTGGAGAAGAATTCTAGTGTCGGGCCAAATATTGCTGTCAGGAAGAACATTGAGAAGCATTTCCACATATCCCCACTCACTTTTCCAGATGACATGCAAGAGAGGAAGAGGCAGCGGACATCACTGGCCAGTGAAGTTAGGAGGCTTTGGAGGCTCCAGAGTCATGACAGATGTTTTGAACATTGTAGCCAAACCCCTCCACGCAGAGGTTAAAATGCCCACTTTCTCTGGAACACAACTTTTTAAAAAACTGTTTTTTTAAAATTGTAGTAAAATATACATAACATAAAATTTACCATCATAACCATTTTTAAGTGTATAGTTCTGTGGTGTTAACTATATTCATACTATCGTACAACCATCACCACCATCCACCTCCAGAACTTTTTCATCTTCCTAAGCTGAAACGCTGTCCCCACTAAACAATAACTCCCCATCTCCACCTCATAAGTCCCTGGCAATCACCCTTCTGCTATCTTTTTCTTTTCTTTTTCTTTTTTTTTTTTTTGAGATGAAGTTTTACTCTTGTTGCCCAGGCTGGAGTGCAATGGCACGATCTTGGCTCACTGCAGCCTCTGCTTCCTGGGTTCAGACGGTTCTCCTTTCTCAGCCTCCTAAGTAACTGGGATGACTGGCACATGCCACCACGCCCAGCTAATTTCTGTATTTTTAGTAGAGACGAGGTTTCATCATGTTGGCCTGGCTGGTCTCGAACTTCTGACCACAGGTGATCCACCTGCCTCAGCCTCCCAAAGTGCTGGGATTACAGGTGTGAGCCACTGCCTCCGGTGCCTTCTACTTTCTGTCTCTATGATTCTGCCTACTGTAGGTGCTTCATCAAAGTGGAATCATACAGTGTTTGTCTTTGGTGACTGGCTCTTTTGCAGAACGTCCCCAAGTTTCATCCATGTTGTAGCAGGTGTCCACCCTTCATTCCTTGTTAAAGCTGAATAATCCTCCATTACTTGCATGCACCATTTTCTTTCTTCATTCATTCATTGATGGACACGTGGGTTGCTTCCACCTTTTGGCTATTGTCAATAATGCAGCAATTCCCAGGCTGGCTGAGTAACTGGTAGTCTACAAAACTGCTTGGCAGAGCTGTCCCCAATCTATAGGGAGTAGTTGTGGGTTCACAGAAAACCCACAAGACTTTGGAGCCAAAATACACCTGGTTTCCAGTGCTTGACTGGCCAGCTGCAACTTTAGGCAAATTTAATCCTCCTGAGCCTCACCCTGCTCATCACCAAAATGGGATTACAGTAGACAGCAATGGTCACTGTCCCAGCATCCACACCATCTCCTACATCCTAAGCTAACTCTGGTTTCTTTTTTCAACTTTCTTCCACTCCCAGGTGATCTCAAGGGGCTGAGACATTTATAGTTCCAGGGATGGGGTAAGCCCCGTCCCCTTGCCAATGACTGGTTCAGACACTCAGGCTTCAGCCAATCGGTTCCTAGCAGTGCCTTAGCAACAGTTGCTAGTGTTAGGCAACACTAACACTACCTAACACAACCCTTGATGTGAGTGGCGCAATCAGGTAGAGGATGGGCTTTTATTCCAAGTTGGAGAAATGACACTCCCCGGAGCCAGGAAATTAACAAGAGTTTCTGCAGCTGCTGATGCTGCCGCCATCCTGCAACAACGAGGGAAGGAGCATGAGAACGAAGCCCAGGCACAGAGGAAAGACAGCCATAAAAGGGTCAGAAAAACGGAGCTGGAGCCTGATTATCCTCCCCATCTTGGTGCACACTCACACTCACACACACACTATGTCTGCGGACTGAGAGTCAGAATATTCAAGCAAAACAGATCTCCTTAGATGGCAGTGACCTTACCTGAAATTTAACAGGCCCCAAAGAACTGAATTTACCAGTCTAAGGTCAACCAGGAAGGCTGTGTGCCTTCAAGCCCACCACTCAAAGACGCCGACCGATTCACTTGTCGCCTGTATGATTCTGGTTTCACACACATGGGTGCACAAACTCCCCCAAACACACATACACACACACACACACACGCACGCACCTGCACGCATGCATACACACAATTAGGTTCAGAAATTAAACCTCAAAGTAATAGTGGGCCTCAATTATCCTACATAGCTGTGAAACAGCCTGTTAGCTAGTCACTGGAGTATTGCTTGAAATAGAGATTTATTACAGAAAAAGCAGCACATAACAAAAGTTTCTATGATCAGTATTACTGCTGATTGTGAAATAAGACATCACTGGAAGTACACCAAAAATGAATAATGCAGGGACTGAACAGAGAAGCTGAGTGCAAGAGAAGCCAGATAAAGAAGGAACACATATTTTTTCGGTCCACAGCTTCACCCATTTTCAGCGAAGCAAGGATTTCCCTTAGGGGGAAGGGAGAATCCTAGGTCTTTCTATTCCATTTCCAGGCATGACCAGACACCAAAACCATGACAGAGTAAGCTTGAAAAGAAAGACTTCGTGAAGACTGTTGGTCAAGACACAACTGGGGAGCAGAAACATCTCAGCACATACAGGAGAAAGAATTTAATCCAGTGAGGAGACTGTGGCTGGTGGAGGGTCAGAACAGCCACTGCAGTGTCAAATGACACACAATGAATTATTCATTCAGATCTCACGACAAGGAAACTTGGTGTCTTTGTCCACCTGGGCTGCTGTAACAAAATATCATCCACTGGGCAGCCCACGCACAACAGACATTTATCTCTGACATTTCTGGCGGCTGAGGTGTCCAAGATCAAGGCCCTGGCCACTTCAGTGTCTGGTGAAGTCACTTCCTGATTCATAGATGGCACCTTCTCGAGAGTCCGCATATGCTGGAAGGGGCAAGGGGCCTCTCTGGGGACTTTTTTATTATTTTATTTTTATTTAATTTTTTGAGATGGAGTTTCAGTCTTACTGCCCTGGTTGGAGTGCAATGGCACAGTCTCCACTCACTGCAACCTCTGCCTCCTGGGTTCAAGCGATTTTCCTGCCTCTGCCTCCCAAGTAGCTGAGATTACAGGCGCCTGCCACCATGCCCGGCTCATTTCTGGATTTTTAGTAGAGACGGGGTTTCATCATGTTGGTCAGGCTGGTCTAAAACTCCTGACCTCAGGTGATCCGCCCACATTGGCCTCCCAAAGTGCTAGGATTACAGGCGTGAGCCAATGTGCCCGGCCATGGGGCTCTTTTATAAGGGCACTATTCCCATGCATGAGGGTTCCACCTCATGAACCACTCACCTCCCGAAGACGTCACCTCTTGATAGCATCACATTGTGGGTGAGAATTTCAACATTCAAATTTGAGGGAGACACACATTTGGACCATAGCACACAGGTGGGTCATAAAGCCAGGGTTCTGAGGCAAGCCTGAGGTCATGAGCCAAGGGTGTCTGCATCGGACAACACTCCACTCTGGATTGGCACCCAGCCAGTGCCCTACACTATACAAGATGCCACTGTAGGGACAGGGATGACCTCTAGAAAGGTGACCCTCAGTGGGCCAGACGGGGCTTCTGAAGAGAATTTTTCTAGCTTCTTCGTGTTTCCTGCCTGTTACTTTCAAACAAGCATCCCGTTTTTAATGTTTTCCCAGTAATATTTTATGAATGTTATTGCGAAGGTAAAGCAAATTATATTTTTGCTCTTATTGTTGTTCACTCTATTCCCATTTAGCAATTAACATTGAAAGGTAAGAAAACCAAGAGAAAGAGAGATTGGAATGTGGATATAGACGCAGATGTATAGAAATATTCTTACTAGAAATAAAAAAGGGTTAGCTATGGAGAAGGATACACAGATAGAGATAGCAAGACAGTCGGACAGACAGACAGGTTTTTTTTTCTTAAGTAATAATAGGAACCAGAGGATGATCAGGAGGGGGAGGAAAAGAAAAAGGTGAAAGCCCTGTCTAAGATGCCCACGAGCTGTCTAGTTTGCATTTGTTCCCTTGGTGAGCAGAAGGGTGCATGTCCTCTCTTACTCACCATGATGTGAGGAACCTGTATCATCCCTGGGCACAAGAGGGTGAAGGTGGCCATCTGTGCCCTTCTCTGCCTCGTACCCTAGGCACGCCCCTCTAGATCCCAGTTTCTCTTTCTGCCAAAAAGGGGGCAGACCTGCTGAGTAGCTGAAGTTCCTTCCAGCCTGAAGGCCCCTCAAAGGTCTTCTCCTGTGCCTTCCCCACAGCCCGGGTCTGCACTCTACTGGGATTTGCTGGCCTGGATTCTCAGCGGAACTCAACATCGATCGAGTTCCTCACTCCACGTTAAATCTTTGGAAAATTAAATAAAGATCTCCTAGTAAGATGCTTGTAACTTACCACATAAGGTGAAATAGTGACTTTACAGCACAAAAACTATAACCAAAGTATTACAACCAGCAGCAGGTTAAATCAACACCACAGGCCCCGTGATTGATATATGTGATCAGGACATTACATCCTGGTGTTCTTGCCCCAAGTCTTGACGTGAATCTGACCACAAGGACAATTCAGACAACCTGAAATGGTGAGACATTGTACAAAATAAACATCAATGTCATGAAAGACAAAGACTCAAGATTTTCTGCTTAATGGAGACTAAAGAGATGTGACAACTGAATGCCAGGCATGATCTGGGATCTTCTTTTGGCTCGAACAGTCTTAGGACAATTGAAGAAATCTGAATGAGGTCTGTAGCTAATAGAATTGGGTCAATGCCATATCCTTGGTTTTGCTAATTGTACTGTGGTTAAAGAAGAGAATCCCTTTGTTTTCAGGAAATGCACACAGCAGTATTTAATAGTAAAGGCACATCTTGTCTGCAACTTCCTCTGTGTGTGTGTGTGTGTGTGTGTGTGTGTGTGAGAGAGAGAGAGAGAGAGAGAGAGAGAGAAAGAGAGAGAGATAAAGATATGCAAGAAATATGGTAAATATTAATTTTGGGGACTCTGGGTGAAGGGTATCTTGAGATTTTTGTGCTCCTCTTCTGCACATCTGAAATCCTGTCAAAAAATAAAAAAAGGTGTGTGCTCTGCAAGGGATACCCAGATACCCATGCAGAAGAGAGAACTGATTCAAGAGATGAACCCAGGAGGGAGGCACAACGGTACCCACTGTGGAATGAGCCTGCAAATCCAGGAGTGGCTGCACCTGCAGCCCATCCCTGCAGGGTGGTTCTCCTAGACCTGCTTCAAGTGTCATGGTTTAAATTCTCAGGCACCCCTCAGGCCATACTGACACTGATATTGGCTTTGGGCCAGGAGGAGCTAATATGCCTTGCACATAACGATAGCTTGGAGAATGTAAAAATGCTGAGCTGTTATCACATCTAATGACGTGATACATGCGAAAACGTAGCGTGTGCATGGAAGAGTGTAATGGAGTCCTACAGCCTTAAGCCACGATTTCATGTGTGACACACAGTAGTCACGGCTGAAATCTTTCTCCAGTGTGGCTGCTCACTCCTCATTGAACACAAAGCAAGTTATACAATTCAGTTTTAGCAAATGTCTTGTGAGATGCACTAGCACAATACTGAAGACCATGTGCGGGTAGAAGGAACAACTTCCACCCATACCAAGCATTTTCAGTGCCAGGCCCTCCCTGAAACACAACTGTCATCTCCATTTGAGCCAGGAAAACCCCAACCACGGAGAGCCGCAGAGCTCCCCGCAGTGACTCTCTGGTGTGGCAGTGCCAGGGTCTGAAGCTACTGAGGCTCTGCCGGCAACATCTCAAGACAGCATGGTAGCTCCTTCCCAGCACGCCACGCTGCCCTGCACACACCGCTAGCTTCTGTCTATACAGCACTTGGCACTGAGCGCAATCCAATCTGATGCAGCATGAGATTGCTTTGTTCCATTTTCCCAAGGCCCACTCATAGGGCCTGCAGGTACCCGCACGGTCCAGGTCCAGGTCCATCGTTGTTCAATCGAGCCACCATGAACTGGAACAACTGCATCTTTCAATCGCGTCCTCCAGTTTGCCCAGAGCCATGCAAGCACAGATTCAGAACCGGATCTTTGCCTCTCTCAATAAAGTACACAGGGGACTGAAGCATCCAACTAAAGTGTGGTTTAAATAAGGAAGCAGAACTTAAATTCACCCACTGACCCATTTCCACGATCGTCAAAGTCACATGGTTTTATCGGTATTGTCATTTCTGTGTTAAACTTAGCTCTTACAGGCTTAAAAAATAATTGTTCAGGTATGCTTGGGAACCAAAGAAATAACACAGCTACTGTTTTCCCACATTGTCAAACTCAAACAAACACCTGTGACAGATGAGCACCGCCTACTGAGGTCACAGTTCACCTTTCCGCACAAGAGCTGGTGGCTTTGTTCTCTGTCTGGAAGGACTTTCTGTCTCCCTGTGCTGTGTGTCCTCTGGCCTCTTGGGCCCATCCTTCCACGCCCAACTCAAGGGCCATATTCAGCCTTCATCTTTGGTGGGATGCCCAGGGACAGATGTGTCCACGGGACCCCCAGCACCCAGAGTGACCTTTCGGGGCTTAGCCTTCAAGGGTGTCATTTCCCTGTGCTCTGACCTCCACGCTGAGTTCCCTCTTTCCTTACTGGCTGTGGCATTGCATAGGTATAAGTGATTGTATATAAGACAGGTATAGGATTTGTTTTCTGATAATCCATGGGTTTTATATTTCTGCCAAAAGTTATAAGTGAGCAATCTTTATAATTTAAAGTTGTAAGTGAGCAATCTGTCAAAAGTTACAAGTGAGCATCTGCCAGCTCAAATGCACACAATGTAGGCACAGGCATCTTGTGTTTAGAGGCATGATGGGGCCATCCCTGGGGTCTGCACGGAAGCAGGCAGCAATTGATGACTGGCATTTGTCCTGGGACGAAGGAAGAACAGAAGCAGCCAGTATTTCCTGTTCTTGATACAATGTTACCCGGCCGCAAGGGTGGAAAATCCCACGTTTAAACCCGAAACTGATTGTTCCTGGCCACCAGCCACTCCCACATCCCCAAACCAGGGGGGTGACTTTAAGCAGTGCAGTGACCTGCCTGAATCACTTGAGCTCTTGCTGAAATGCAGGTTCTGAACCAGGGCCTCCAGGGCGGGGCCTGAGACTCTGCGTTTATAACCAGCTCCCCGGTGATGTCTGAGGACCATGCCTTGGGTAGTGAGGACCTAGAGTGAGTGAATGAAGAGAACTTACACAAGAGTCCAGCACACTCTAATGAGAAAGGTGACACCACCCACCCCTCTATCATTCACCAGCTTAGGACAGCTGGGTACCTCGTGGCCATCCTCAGTCAGCCCCACCTCTCAGGCCAGGGCCTGCTGTCTTTGATGAAACCCCTCTGTCCCTCCCACGCCTTTGCGCCTGTTATTCTCCAGCCCAGCCTAAGTCCCCCCATGAGGTGCCGGATGTCTCAGGCTTGGGCCTCCTCGTCACTGCCTCTCTTCTTCCTCGGTACCCTGGGAGCTGCCCACGTGGGCTCTCAGTGGCCCCTGCTCTCTGGCTTCTGGCAGGGGGTCAGCCAGGCAAGGCAGGCAGGGACATCCCCCTCCCCAAATGGCACTTGAGTCTCCTGGAGAACTGTGAAGTGCAGGAGGCAGGGGGCCTGGTGAAGGGCCAGTGCCTGGTGAAGGAAGGCTGCTGCTATTATTTATTAGAACTCTTTGTTACTTTTATTAAATCTGGAGGCTCCAGCTCAGTTCCCTCCTCCGTGAAGCCTTCCTGGCTTAGCTCGACCGTCCTTAGTATCTTTCTTATTTGAATGCACTCAGTGAATAATTCAGGCCCTTATTTTGAGCCATCTTCCTTCTTTTTCCTTAGTTGCCTCCAAGGCTCAGTCTGGTCCCCTCGACATGACAAGAAGCTTTGATTCACTCTCACAGTAAACTTTCACCAATGAGGAAAACCACAAAACACATCTGAAACTCAAATAACTCAAAACTGGTTTGAAAACAGTCTGTTTCTTTATGTCTCTTCCAGTGTTGGTAATACATGTTTGGGGAAAACACCTAAAAATAATGAAACACTTTCTAAAATCTACTTTTAAAACAAGTTTTACTGAGACATAACTCAAGTACCACACAATTCACCCATTTAAAGTGGACAATTCAGTGGGTTTTAGTATATTCACAGAACTGGACAACCCTTAACACAGTCCATTTTGGAACATTTTTATCAATTCAGAAAGAACTTGTGTACCTGTTAACAGTCACCCTTCCTTATCTTGTTGTTTTGAGTCTGCATTTAAAACATGAGGCAGGAAAAGGCCATTACCGACGTACATCCCAGGAGAGATTTTTTGTTTCCATTGTCTTTGATGCTGATCCCTTTTTAAAAATTCACTGGCTAAGTTTCAGGAGAATCAAATCAATGGCATGAAAACCTACCTGTTTTGCAGAACATCCCAGGTCACCTGCCTCCTTGCACACCTGAGGGTTGAAGGAGGGCATGGCACCGGGGCGTCCGCCGCCCCATCTGGCTCTCCCACGCCTTTGGCCTCATCCCTGTCAGAGGTGACAGCTGGTTCCCGCCAGTCTAGAAGGAGCTTTAAGCTCTGCCTCCTATGTTGTAACAGAGCCTGGGAAGGAAGCTTTCACTTGTGAGCCAACCGCAGGCTTGACGGACTCAAAAGGGTGGTGTGGAAACAAAGAAAACACTGTATGTTGAAGATGGTCAAGACAGTCATAACGCTGCCATTTATTGAATATTTGCAGAGTGTCTGGCATGCTGCTAAGAACATTACACGCATATCTGGTTTAATCCTGACAATGCCCTTCGGAGGTGGATCTTATTAGTTTGCCCAAGTTTACTGCTAAGGAAGCTTAAAGGAAGAGCTCTAGTAACTGCCTGGAGGGTCTTCCCTGATCTTCCCATCAGTCTAATGATCTGTTTGGATAGAGGAAGGAATCAGTCTGAAGTGGATGGTCTTCTGAAGTCTTCAAAGCTCTTGAATTTGAGAATTCTGAATTCCACAAAATCTGAATCCTAGGACACCCTTTGAATGAAAGCGCTAGATCCTTTTAAACCCATAAAGAAGGGAGATGTGCATGTGGGGGGTGTGGAGACAGCCTATTTTTAAAGTAAGTCAGGAATGTCTGCTATGTGTGGACGACATGAGAGCTCTCAACCTCTGAGAGCCTGTCCCCAGGTCAACCTTGGTGAGTCTGGCCCCAGCTATGGGTGCCTACCTGGGCTTTCACCTGTCCTGACGTTTACTGTCCCCCACCTGCAAGCATGAGGCCCGGAAGCTGCCATCAGCCTTTGGTCTCTGGTACAGGCCCTTAGCTGTGAACTCACATTATTAATGTTAAAGACATTGATGTGATTAACAGTGGTGTCCCATGTGTCCCATGTGACCATTCAAGATTCCCAGTGGCTGGGGACAGGACTCAAGATGTGGCAAGGTGAAAGGAATCCCTTTCTTCAATGTTAAATGGAGTGAGCCAATAGCAGAGGCATGGAGTCAACCTAGGTACCCATCAGTGTCAGACTGGATGAGAAAAAGTGGTCCATACATGTCCTGGAATACTATATAGCCACGAAAAAGAATGAAATCACGTCATTTGCAGCTTCATGGATGCAGCTGGAGGCCATTATACTGAGAGAATTAACACAGGAACGGGAAACCAAGTACTGCATGTTCTCACTTCTAAGTGGGAGCTGAGCACTGAGCACACATGGACATAAAGACGGGAATGATCAGCACTGGGACTAACAGAGATGGGAGGGGAAGAGGGAGACAGGGCTGAAAAATGATCTACTGGGTGCTGTGTCACTACCTGGGTAATGGGACCATCTGTACCCCAAACTTCAGCATCACACAATATTCCTATGTAACCAAACTGCACATGTACCCCTGAATCTAAAATAAAAGCTGAAACAATTAAAATAAAAGAAAACAAATTTTAAAATGGAGTGAGCCTCACTGTATAGCAGCCATTCAAGCTGAGCTGTGGAAAGTCTCTACTGGATCTGCAGCCTGTGGTTGACAGTAATTCCCACAGAGCCCGTGAACCCCACATGTGCCTTCACTCTCCAGCCACACAGAGGCCCCCTCCTTTACAGTGTCCCCCCTTAGAAGTGTCCCCATCACCTCTAAGTGTGAGGCCAGTTCTGAAGTCCCAGAACATGCCAGGTAGTGTGACCAGCTGTGCCTTATCTCCCGTGCCACTGCTCTGTGAGAAAACCTGACCTTCAGGGAAAAAAAAAATAATCCTAAAGATCCTAGGACATAAGCACTGCAGAAATTTTAGAAGATACAAGTAAGGAGAAAAGAGGGAAAAATGCTCATCAGAAGATAACCACTTGGGCATATGATTTGGTGCAGCCACTTTGGAAAAGAGTATGGCAGGTCCCCACAATGCAACACCTGGAGCAACCCTGGGCCCCAGCGAGTCACTCCCACCTTATCTACTCAGGAGAAATAAAAATGAACTTGTATGCAAAAATAAAAATAAAACAAATAACGTTTTGCAAACTTGTAAACAAATGTCCACGGCAGCTTGTTCACAATACCCAAAAGTAAGAACAGCCTAAAAATCCATCAGTGATGAACAAAATGTGGTCTTTTTATACAACGGCATGTTCCTCAGCCATGGAAGGAAGGAAGCACGGGTACCCCCACCACACACGATGAGCCTCAAAAACATTATGCCGAGTGAAAGAAGTCAGACACGGAAGCCCACATGTTGGTCTTCAGGAGGGACAGCAAGTGCAGGCTGGACATATGTGGAAGGCGAGATAAAGTGCTGTGAAAGCAGTGCCTTCAGCAGGGCCTGTGCATGTTGGCCCCATCCCCATGTGGTATCTAAGACAATGTGTTCTCATGGCAAACCTGGGATTACTCCCACTTTACAGACCCAAAGAGGCTGAGTGATGTGCCCAGGGCCCCACAGTGTATCCACACTGAGTCCATGATTCTCCCTGCCCTGGGCTGGCTCTCCACGGCCCCCTTGACTCATCACTTAACCCCTAGCCCCAGTCTGAAGACCCAGGCATGCGTATTTCAATACTCTCCCTCAGCACCATTCTAACCATCACCCAATTATCCCACGGGACAAGACACACAGGGTAGACTCAGTTTCAGGACCTGTCGCTGTCCACTGGAAATTCATTCATTCCCCAAAAGCAGAGGGAAGGGAGTGGCCCAAAGGTCCCAGACACAGAGCTGGGTCCTGAGCACAGCAGTGAAAGGGGAGGTGCCCACAGCCCTGCCAGCATCTTCAGGGTATCAGGCAAGGCTGGCCAGTTAAACCAGGAGGGCTTATCCTGCCCAAATATTGACCAAAAAAGAAAGCACAGCAAGGCGTGGTGGCTCATGCCTGTAATCCCAGCACTTAGGGAGTCAGAGGCAAGAGGATCACTTGAGCCCAGGAGGTCAAAACCAGCCTGCGAAACATAGCAAGATCCTATTCTCCAAACACACACACAAAAGACAGAAAAGAATGCAATAATCCAACAGATGATTTTCTAAAGCCAGGGATACAATGACACTTTTGTGATTTAAATTCTGAGCAGCCAGAGGGTGGAGCCAAGATGGCCGAATAGGAACAGCTCTGGTCTACAGCTCCTAGGGTGAGCCACGCAGAAGACAGGTGATTTCTGCATTTCCATCTGAGGTACTGGGTTCATCTCACTAGGCAGTACCAGACAGTGGGTGCAGGACAGTGGGTGCAGCGCAGCATGCGCGAGCCGAAGCAGGGCGAGGCATTGCCTCACTTGGGAAGTGCAAGGGGTCAGGGAGTTCCCTTTCCTAGTCAAACAAAGGGGTGACAGATGGCACCTGGAAAATCGGGTCACTCCCACCCTAATACTGCACTTTTCCGACAGGCTTAAAAAACAGCACACCAGGAGATTATATCCTGCATCTGGCTCGGAGGGTCCTATGCCCATGGAGTCTCACTGATTGCTAGCACAGCAGTCTGAGATTAAACTGCAAGGTGGCAGTGAGGCTAGGGGAGGGGCGCCCGCCATTGCCCAGACCTGAATAGGTAAACAAAGCAGCCAGGAAGCTCGAACTGGGTGGAGCCCACCACAGCTCAAGGAGGCCTGCCTGCCTCTGTAGGCTCCACCTCTGGGGGCAGGGCACAGACAAACAAAAAGACAGCAGTAACCTCTGCAGACTTCAATGGCCCTGTCTGACAGCTTTGAAGAGAGTAGTGGTTCTCCCAGCATGCAGCTGGAGATCTGAGAACAGGCAGACTGCCTCCTCAAGTGGGTCCCTGACCCCTGACCCCCGAGCAGCCTAACTGGGAGGCACCCCCCAGTAGGGGCAGACTGACACCTCACATGGCCAGGTACTCCCCTGAGACAAAACTTCCAGAAGAATGATCAGGCAGCAGCATTCGTGGTTGACGATAATCCGCTGTTCTGCAGCCACCACTGCTGACGCCCAGGCAAACAGGGTCTGGAGTGGACCTCTAGCGAACTCCAACAGACCTGCAGCTGAGGGTCCTGTCTGTTAGAAGGAAAACTAACAAACAGAAAGGACATCCACACCAAAAACCCATCTGTACATCACCATCATCAAAGACCAAAAGTAGATAAAATCACAAAGATGGGGAAAAAACAGAGCAGAAAAACTGGAAACTCTAAAAAGCAGAGGGCCTCTCCTCCTCCAAAGAAACGCAGTTCCTAACCAGCAACACAACAAAGCTGGACGGAGAATGACTTTGACGAGTTGAGAGAAGAAGGCTTCATACCATCAAACTACTCTGAGCTACAAGAGGAAATTCAAGCCAAAGGCAAAGAAGTTAAAACCTTTGAAAAAGAATTAGACGAATGTATAACTAGAATAATCAATACAGAGAAGTGCTTAAAGGAGCTGATGGAGCTGAAAGCCAAGCCTCGAGAACTACGTGAAGAATGCAGAAGCCTCAGGAGCCGATGCGATCAACTGGAAGAAAGGGTATCACTGATGGAAGATGAAATGAATGAAGTGAGAAAGGAAGTCTAGAGAAAAAAGAATAAAAGGAAACTAACAAAGCCTCCAAGAAATATGGGACTATGTAAAAAGACCAAATCTACGTCTGATTGGTGTACCTGAAAGTGACGGGGAGAATGGAACCAAGTTGGAAAACACTCTGCAGGATATTATCCAGGAGAACTTTCCCAATCTAGCAAGGCAGGCAAACATTCAGATTCAGGAAATACAGAGAACGCCACAAAGGTACTCCTCGAGAAGAGCAACTCCAAGACACATAATTGTCAGATTCACCAAAGTTGAAATGAAGGAAAAAATGATAAGAGCAGGCACAGAGAAAGGTCAGGATACCCACAAAGGGAAGCCCATCGGACTAACAGTGGATCTCGGCAGAAACTCTACAAGCCAGAATAGAGTGGGGGCCAATATTCAACATTCTTAAAGCAAAGAATTTTCAACCCACAATTTCATATCCAGCCAAACTAAGCTTCATAAGTGAAGGAGAAATAAAATACTTTACAGACGGGCAAATGCTGAGAGATTTTGTCACCATCAGGCCTGCCCTAAAAGAGCTCCTGAAGGAAGAACTAAACATGGAAAGGAACAACTGGTACCAGCCACTGCAAAATCATGCCAAATTGTAAAGACCATCGAGGCTAGGAACAAACTGCATCAACTACTGAGCAAAATAACCGGCTAACATCATAATGACAGGATCAAATTCGCACATAAGAATATTAACTTTAAATGTAAATGGACTAAATGGTCCAATTAAAAGACACAGACTGGCAAATTGGATAAAGAGTCAAGACCCATCAGTGTGCTGTATTCATGTACCCATCTCACATGCAGAGACACACATAGGCTCAAAATAAAAAGATGGAGGAAGATCCACCAAGCAAATGGAAAACAAAAAAAGGCAGGGGTTGCAATCCTAGTCTCTGATAAAACAGACTTTAAACCAACAAAGATCAAAAGAGACAAAGAAGGCCACTACATAATGGTAAAGGGATCAATTCAACAAGAAGAGCTAACTATCCTAAATATATATGCACCCAACACAGGAGCACCCAGATTCATAAAGCAACTCCTGAGTGACCTACAAAGAGAATTAGACTCCCACACACTAATAATGGGAGACTTTAACACCCCACTGTCAACATTAGACACATCAATGAGACAGAAAGTTAACAAGGATACCCAGGAATTGAACTCAGCTCTGTACCAAGCGGACCTAATAGACATCTGCAGAACTCTCCACCCCAAATCAACAGAATATACATTTTTTTCAGCACCACACCACACCTATTCCAAAATTGACCACATAGTTGGAAGTAAAGCTCTTCTCAGCAAATGTAAAATAACAGAAATTAAAACAAACTGTCTGTCAGACCACAATGCAATCAAACTAGAACTCAGGATTAAGAAACTCACTCAAAACTGCTCAACTACATAGAAACTGAACAACCTGCTCCTGAATGACTACTGGGTACATAATGAAATGAAGGCAGAAATAAAGACATTCTTTGAAACCAACCAGAACAAAGACACAACCTACCAGAATCTCTGGGACACATTCAAAGCAGTGTGTAGAGGGAAATTTATAGCACTAAATGCCCACAAGAGAAAGCAGGAAAGATCCAAAATTGACACCCTAACATCACAATTAAAAGAACTAGAAAAGCAAGAGCAAACACATTCAAAAGCTAGCAGAAGGCAAGAAATAACTGAAATCAGAGCAGAACTGAAGGAAATAGAGACAGAAAAAGCCTTCAAAAAATTAATGAATCCAGGAGCTGGTTTTTTGAAAAGATCAACAAAATTGATAGACCACTAGCAAGACTAATAAAGAAGAAAAGAGAGAAGAATCAAATAGATGCAATAAAAAATGATAAAGAGGATATCACCACCGATCCCACAGAAATACAAACTACCATCAGAGAATACTACAAACAACTGTATGCAAATAAACTAGAAAATCTAGAAGAAATGGATAAATTCCTCGACACATTCACCCTCCCAACACTAAACCAGGAAGAAATGGAATCTCTGAATAGACCAATAACAGGCTCTGAAACTGTGGCAATAATCAATAGCTTCCCAACCAAAAACAGTCCAGGACCAGATGGATTCACAGCTGAATTCTACCAGAGGTACAAGGAGGAACTGGTACCATTCCTTCTGAAACTATTCCAATCAACAGAAAAAGAGGGAGTCCTCCCTAACTCATTTTATGAGGCCAGCATCATCCTGATACCAAAGCCTGACAGAGACACAACCAAAAAAGGGAATTTCAGACCAATATCCTTGATGAACATTGATGCAAAAATCCTCAATAAAATACTGGCAAACCGAATCCAGCAGCACATCAAAAAGCTTATCCACCATGATCAAGTGGGCTTCATCCCTGGGATGCAAGGCTGGTTCAACATATGCAAATCAATAAATGTAATCCAGCATATAAACAGAACCAAAGACAAAAACCACATGATTATCTCAATAGATGCAGAAAAGGCCTTGACAAAATTTAACAAGACTTCATGCTAAAAACTCTCAATAAATTAGGTATTGATGGGAAGTATCTCAAAATAATAAGAGCTATCTATGACAAATCCACACCCAATATCATACTGAATGGTCAAAAACTGGAAGCATTCCCTTTGAAAACGGGCACAAGACAGGGATCCCCTCTCTCACCACTCCTATTCAACATAGTGCTGGAAGTTCTGGCCAGGGCAATCAGGCAGGAGAAGGAAATAAAGGGTATTCCATTAGGAAAAGAGGAAGTCAAATTGTCCCTGTTTGCAGATGACATGATTGTATATCTAGAAAACCCCATTGTCTCAGCCCAAAATCTCCTTAAGCTGATAAGCAACTTCAGCAGTCTCAGGATACAAAATCAATGTACAAAAATCACAAGCATTCTCATACACCAATAACAGACAAACAGAGAGCCAAATCATGAGTGAACTCCCATTCACAATTGCTTCAAAGACAATAAAATACCTAGGAATCCAACTTACAAGGGCTGTGAAGGACCTCTTCAAGGAGAACTACAAACCACTGCTCAATGAAATAAAAGAGGATACAAACAAATGGAAGAACATTCCATGCTCATGGGTTGGAAGAATCAATATCGTGAAAATGGCCATACTGCCCAAGGTAATTTATAGATTCAATGCCATCCTCATCAAGCTACCAATGACTTTCTTCACAGAATTGGAAGAAACTACTTTAAAGTTCATATGGAACCAAAAAACATCCCACATCGCCAAGTCAATCCTAAGCCAAAAGAACAAAGCTGAAGGCATCACGCTACCTGACTTCAAACTATACTACAAGGCCACAGTAACCAAAACAGCATGGTACTGGTACCCAAACAGAGATATAGATCAATGGAACAGAACAGAGCCTTCAGAAATAATGCCACATATCTACAGCTATCTGATCTTTGACAAACCTGACAAAAACAAGCAATGGGGAAAGGATTCCCTATTTAATAAATGGTGCTGGGAAAACTGGCTAGCCATATGTAGAAAGCTGAAACTGGATCCCTTCCTTACACCTTATACAAAAATTAATTCAAGATGGATTAAAGACTTACATGTTAGACCTAA
Organism: Hylobates moloch; assembly: GCF_009828535.3. NCBI lineage: Eukaryota > Metazoa > Chordata > Mammalia > Primates > Hylobatidae > Hylobates > Hylobates moloch. Next base: position 3,378,367 of record NW_026652281.1, read on the forward strand.
AACCATAAAAACCCTAGAAGAAAACCTAGGTCATACCATTCAGGACATAGGCATGGGCAAGGACTTCATGTCTAAAACACCAAAAGCAATGGCAACAAAAGCCAAAATTGACAAATGGGATCTAATTAAACTAAAGAGCTTCTGCACAGCAAAAGAAACTACCATCAGAGTGAACAGGCAAACTACAAAATGGGAGAAAATTTTCACAACCTACTCATCTGACAGAGGGCTAATATCCAGAATCTACAATGAACTCAAACAAATTTACAAGAAAAAATAAACAACCCCATCAAAAAGTGGGTGAAGGACATGAACAGACACTTCTCAAAAGAAGACATTTATGCAGCCAAAAAACACATGAAAAAATGCTCATCATCACTGGCCATCAGGGAAATGCAAATCAAAACCACAATGAGATACCATCTCACACCAGTTAGAATGGCCATCATTAAAAAATCAGGAAACAACAGGTGCTGGAGAGGATGTGGAGAAATAGGAACACTTTTACACTATTGGTGGGACTGTAAACTAGTTCAATCATTGTGGAAGACAGTGTGGCGATTCCTCAGGGATCTAGAACTAGAAATACCATTTGACCCAGCCATCCCATTACTGGGTATACACCCAAAGGACTATAAATCATGTTGCTATAAAGACACATGCACACGTATGTTTATTGTGGCACTATTCACAATAGCAAGGACTTGCAACCAACCCAAATGTCCAACAACGATAGACTGGATTAAGAAAATGTGGCACATATACACCATGGAATACTATGCAGCCATAAAAAATGATGAGTTCATGTCCTTTGTAGGGACATGGATGAAAGTGGAAATCACCATTCTCAGTAAACTATCACAAGGACAAAAAACCAAACACCACATGTTCTCACTCATCGGTGGGAATTGAACAATGAGAATACATGGGTACAGGAAGGGGAACATCGACAGCATTAGGAGATATACCTAATCCTAAATGACGAGTTAATGGGTGCAGCACACCAACATGGCACATGGATACATATGTAACAAACCTGTACGTTGTGCACCTGTACCCTAAAACTTAAAGTAAAATAATAATAAAAAACGGTGCTTTCAGGGTTAGAATAATTATATGCAGGAAAATGCAAACAGCATATTTTAAATATGCTTGAATGCAAAGATTTCTCTGAATTAAATCTTCAGGTTACCTTTATCAAAAATAAATAAATCAATTCTGAGCAGCCCTAGGGCTCCGAGACACAGAAGTTACGGGAGCAAAGCCACTGGAGGTACGACTTGTTCTCTTACAATGAAGTGTTGGGTCCTGTCAGTAGCTGGACAGCCCGGAACTGTCAGTCATGCCTCTCTGAAGATGCCAGGACCTGAGGTGCTTTCTCAACAGACCAAGACAGGATAGGGACCAAAGCCCACCCTTTGGGCGGGCTGAGGGGGTACTTTCAGCTTGTGATCTGCTAAGCATACAGAAAAGGGTCCTGTCTAAATCCTGCGTCCATTTGGGATCTGCACCCTGGAAGGGGTAGCAAACAGGGCTGTCCTGGCCTCTGGCCCTCAAAGCTGGGTGTTCCCAAGCCCACTGGGTCCTTGGGGTCACTGTGGCTTGGCACCCCCCATGGCAAGTGGGGCTGCCTCAGAGCCTCCCGGGCTTTTGGGCATGACCTGTCTGTAGAGTACTCTTGGGGCTGAGGCCAGCACGGTGGGGCTGGCTTGGCCGCTCAGAGGTTCCCCTGAAGGAAGCCGCAGGAATAACGGCCAGGGCCAACAGAGCAGCTGCCGCGAACAGGCCCCTTAGGAGCTGTCTCGGCGAATCCTCCCAGCACCCCAGAAACAGGTCCTGCGGTCACTCGCCTCTGGTGATGCCAGCGCTGGGCTGCCTGGCCTTGTTCCCTGCAGCTTATATGGAGGGAAGCCCCAGATCCCTGGACCTTTGCACGTGGCTCTCGTAGAAAGCCCTGCAGTCAGGACCTGCCTCCGAGGTGGGAGATCTGGTCAGCGGCCAACCAAGTCCAGCCACGCCAGCACCACGGAGGCACCAGCATCCTCACCCTTCACTCTTCCCTTCAGGGTCATGACTGCGGGTCCAGCAACCAGCACCAAAAGCTCATGGTCACAGCGGACGGACCAAGGTTCCCCAGCCTAGAGGGCGTCAGAGCCAGACTCTGGGGTTTCAGCTCCCTGCTCAGGAGGGTGGAACAGGGGCAACACTTGTCTTTCAGTGAGCCTTGAGGTGCATGTGGGTGTTTATGTGTATATGTGTGTGTATGTGTGTGCATTTGGTGCATTATGTGTGTGGTATGTGGTATATGTGTGTATAGGCATGTAGACATGTGTATATGTATATATCTGTGCATGTGTGCTTATCTGTGTTGTGTGTGCAAATATGTGATGTGCGTTATGTGTGAACATATGTGCATGTGTGTGTGTACACGGTTTGTGTGTACGTGTGTGAGTGTATATGTGTATGTGCCAGTACATGTGTGTAAAGTGGGTCAATGGGTTGTTACCAAGACACAAGGTGACACGACGCACATGACGTACGTCCACTCTTGCTGTGCAGCAGGTCTTGTCCAAGGTTTTCCTCACGGACCAGTCCCCAGAGCCATGTGGTACAGTGGCCACCGTGGGCGTTCATACATGGGATGAGTGACCGATAAGATGGCTCTCACGGCAGGAGACCAGCTGCCAGGTGTCCTCGTGGTTGCCCTGTGAGGAGACCTGCCTCCGCCAAGCGAACTCCTGCCCAGGGCGACAAGGACATAGCCCCAGGTAACGCACCCAGCTGCGGGGGTCCAGGGGCAGGGGAGGTGAGCGACCACAGCACACACGGAGGGGAAGCAGGGTGCTCGGGAGGAGGGGAATGTTGGCATCAGGAAGCCCTGGCCCCAGACCTGAACCCCCAGCTGTGTGACACTGAGAAGTCACATAGCCTCTCTCTGAGCCTCAGCTCTCCCAGCTGTGAAAGGGGATTTATGATCTTTTCTTCAAAGAGCTGCTGTAAGGGTTAGTTGAGCAAATAGCCAGGTAAGTCCATGACGGACACGTGTGTGCACCTGTGCGTGTGTGCGTGGACTCTAACACAGAGCCTGGCGTGTGGCATGCACAGGTGCAATCAGTGTTGCTCATTCATGTATTTTCCCAGTGCGTACTTATTAAGCTCCTACTATGTGCTTGGTGGTGCTGCAGGTACTGGGGATACAGAAGCGAAGGAATATGCACACTCTCGGCTCAGGTGTAGTCTACAGTCCAGTGTGGGAGTCAGGAAACAAGCGAGGAGACAGACAAGCAAAGACTGTGTGTTCAGTCATAACAAGTGCCGTGGAGAAAAACGGACACGCAAATAAATCCCAGGTGAGGGATGGAAGGCGATTCATTGTGGGGAGCCTCTGCTTAGATGTGGGTGGTCAGGGGAGGCCTCTGGAAGGTGGTACCATCTGAGCCCAGATCTGGATGACAGGAAGTAGGCAGCCACATGGAGTTCCGGAGGGAGAGCATTCCCACTGCTGGACCAGCAGATACAAAGGCCCTTGAGTGGAGCAACCCTGTGGCCCCAGAACACGCCAGATGTCCAGGGCACATGTCTCAGACATCAGGCACTCAGGTTAGTGGCACACCTGGCACCTTTCTGGGCCCTGAAGCCACCATCTCCAGCCTCACTGCTTCCCCTCACCCTCAGGGAGGAAGAAGGCTGCAGCTGGCAGTCGCAGGGACAGGCTGCACCTGGATGTAATTTCTCCACCGTGTTAATTGGCAGAGGGTGGGAGGGGGGAGAGAGGAAACAAAACAAAGCTTCAAAGTTTGGCTGTTCCTCGCGTTAACGCTCTCTCCGGAGCACCAAGGGGGGAGCCCAGTGACCGAGAATGGATGCCCCAAGTCAGCCTCATCATCTCATTAAATCAAATTAACGGGCACAGCGGGAGTGCCAGGCCCAGAAACAGGCTGCTTCCCTGCTGTTCATGAATAGCCTGTCTTGTTTCCCTTCAAAAATAATGTCTTTAATGGCTTGACAAAACACCCCTCTCTTCTGGGATATCCAAAGTTAGCAAAAAATTGAGCTCCAAGCAGCAAAAAGCTGAGTTGGTGCGCGGTGCGCAGTTTCTACTTCCTTCACTGCCCCCTTCCTGCTCCATCTGAAGGAAGGGGCAGCAGATGACGCCATGCGGGAGGGGGCTCTGCCAACCTGTCCCCATCCCTTCGTTCCTTTGGACAGCTCTGAGCACCCCTCCAGCCTCCTCTGCCCCACCTTAGCACAGGAAAAGGGTTTGGGGCCGGTCCCTGGCCCTAACCATGACCGGTGCTCTTTCAGGCGTTTTCTTTTCCCGTTGTCAAACTCTGTGTTCCAGGAGTTTTTCTGCCATGAGCCCTGCTTGCTGGTGGCTGCAGGAGCGCTGAGCGTGGCGTGGTGGTGGCAGAGGGCTGCCTGGATCATCACCTGCCGCCAAGAGCAATGGCTCTGTCAGCTCCAGCAAGGGGCCCATGAGTTCTGACCCATCTCCCTACCCGCCTTGTACGGCCTGACCTTCCTTAGCAAGGGAGAGGCCAGGAGGGGTGGCCAGGAAGGAGCTGGTCATCCCCAGACCATGGAGAACAGGACGCAGGGGTGCAGAGCCGCTATCAGAGGCCAGGAGGCTCTGCCCGCCGTGGGTGAGGAGCGAGGCTGGAGCTCCCTCTGCCCAACCCCAGTCAGTGCTTACGGAGGGCCCTGGTGGGGAGGCACAGGCAGAAAGGCCACCTCAGACTCCACAGAAGCCGCTACCACGCCGTCTCGGGGGGCAGGCACTCCGCTCTGTGAGTGCATTTGTATGAAGCTGTATTAGTCCGTTTTAACGCTGCGGATAAACACATACCCGAGACGGGGTAATTTATAAAGAAAAAGGTATAAAGGACTCACAGTTCCACGTGGGTGCGGAGGCCTCATGATCACGGCAGAATGCGAAAGGCATAAAACACCCGGCAGCAGGCAAGGGAAGAAGTACCAGCAGGGGAAACGCCAGACGCTGCTTATAAAACCATCGGATCTCGTGAGAACTCACTCACTATCACGAGAACAGCATGGCTGAAACCACGCCCATGACTCAGTGATTCCCCACCTGGCTACACTCTTGACACGTGGTTATTATTACAATTCAAGGCGAGATTGGGGTGGGGACTCAGAGCCAAACAATATCATTAGCCTTTCCGGATTTTTCAAGCGGAATATCATTGCATCAGATCTCTAACTTTACACTTTTCAGAAGGATCGATTAAATGAAAACAAACCTTAGCATTCAGACAAGTTTATGTTGTTGCACCTTAAAGATTTGGGCCTGGGGCTGGGATGCACATATCCAGTGCATGGGCGGAAGAAAAGAGCAGAGTGGGGCTTGATCCTGAAGGAGTGGGGAACCACCGTTCTCCGCATCCAGTCCCTGCTTCTCTCAGCTTCACTGCTCACTGCTTCTCCCCAACAGATCTCCCTTGTGTCCACCCTGAAGGCATTGCCACTCCTCTACCATGGTCAGCTTGCTTGATGCCACTTCTGTTCAGGCTGTGCCCTCTGCCCGCTCTTCTCTTGCTACCATCTCCTCCTCCCCGAGCTTCTGCATGGACCTCACCACCCCCAAAACTGCCCCTGATTTCCCTCCCAGCCCTTCCCCTACCATGACTCACACAAGATTTTAATTGCTGTTTATCTCTGTCTCTTGCACTGGATTGGGAGTCTAGGAGAACAGGAAGTGCCTGTTTTTCATTGTGTGTCCCCAGCACAAGGCTCAGAATGTTTCATCCCCAGGGATCTTGCCTCATTGTTGCAACATGGCTGCTGCAGCTCCAAGCATCACGTCCTTTTCTGAGACTTCCTCTCTTTGAATGTCTCTCCCTTACATAAGGAGGAAAAATATTCCCCAGAAACAGACTTTTTAATGTCTCATTGGGTCAAATGGCTACTCTAAACATTGAAAGAATTAGACAGAGGGAGATAGGTGAGAAGAACGAATACAGGAAAGGAGGGAAGAAAGGAGGAAGGAAAGAAGGAAGGAAGGAAGGAAAGAAGGAAGGAAGGAAGGAAATAAGGAGGGAAGGAAGGAAATAAGGAAGGAAGGAAGGAAGCAATTTCACAATGCTCCACTGTGATTATGTTGTAGGTTTTATGGGAATTGCAACCAACTGAATTGGTAACAATATGGGAATTGCTGACAAGAAATCAGCAAATGCGAGACCTGGATTCCAGGTCTAGTCCTGACTTATTACAACACTGTGAGAAATATAGACAGCCTATCTCAGCCCAGCTTTATTGTCCCCATCTTCAGATGGCTCTGGGGTCTAGCCACAGCTTCCCACTCAGAATCCCCACCAGGGGCTTCCCACAGCAGATAGCATGAGTCGTCTCCCCACAGCCAGCCCTTCCGTTCTTGCACACAGACAGTCGGCCTCCCGTGACACAGGCTGCAAATGCAACTTTCTCCTCTTCCAGGAGCTACCACAGCACCCATGGCATGAGGCCAGGTAATGCATCCAGCCATGGGGGTCCAGAGGCACGGCAGGGGAGCCACCACGGCACCTGTGGGGGGGTCCAGGGGTCCACTGAGGAAGGGTCTTTTGACTCAAGTCGACATAGTGGAAGTCTCCTTCCGGAAAATGCAAAGACAGGCCCCCTGCCCCACGCTGGCTCTGGATGCTGTCTTGAGAGGTTGAGATGCTCGAGTCTGCGGCCCCTTCCCGTAGCCTGAGGACGAAGTGCCATCACTCAGAGTCTGGATACACCTGAGCCTTGGTGACATCATTAGGGTCCTGAACACACCTGAGCTCACTGTGTCTGTGCCTCTGACAAGAGAGCTTTAAAAGTCGTGTTTACACTATACCTAGATTTCTCACCACTTGTCTCTGAGACATCCTAAGTGAAACATTTCTCTTTGGTAGTGGCTGCAACTTTGCAATCATGGCCTTCAAAATGTCCAGAAAGCAGGGATGGCTGGGAGCAGAAGGGTGAGCTTCAGTGAAAATGGGACCCTAAGAAACATCGGTGTTTATGTTGCTCACATAAAGCCCATCTGCTTTGTACTTGGCCTTCTGAAATCAGAGTCCATACACTGAAGTGTCTCATTCAGCTGTGGAATACGAATCTAATGACAGAAAGTAGAGTATGAGATGCGATAAAAGACATGGGAAATCCAACAGGCGTTGGTGGAGTCATGTGCCAGAATCCCCCGACCCGGGAGAACGAGTCTTAGAGCCTACAACTCCCTGAATGTCGGGTCCGTGAATGCTGGCTGTCTTCTCCGGTCATGTCTGACTCAGCAGCCTGGGTTTCCGTCACAGGGCCTTGCAGAGCGCATTTGGTGTAGACGGCCTGCAATCCACGAGACTCTCCTTGGGATTGCACTGTTTCATATCTGGATTTCCAGTAAGTTTCTGTGCGTGAAAAGAGGGAGAGCTGTGAACACACATGGCTCTCAGGCCACCTCGCCGGTCCACAGATGTGCCAGAGCACGGTGGCCCTTGTTTATGCCCTTGAAAGCCTGCGTTGGCGTTTTCCTGTAAAACCCTTGTTTTCTTCAAAATGAGATGTGTCCTGACTTGACAGGCTTTGGCAGAAGGCGGAAAATTCCAGTAACTGAGTAACCCAAAAGGCAGCGTCTTTACCGAGCCAGGATGTCAGCAGCTGTCTCTCGAAGCCCTACGCTCACATCTGACACTTTGAGGTATCACTGCAGTCACGCACTCCACGAGGGGCATGAATGAACGGCGCTCACTTGGTTCTGCTCCAAGCCGGGCTGGCATTCAGGAGCACACCGCAGTGGAGTAGAGAGTTTATTTAAAGAAAGGTTGAACCCCCCAGTGTTTTGCAGAATTAAATCAGAGGCACTTTTGGCACTCCACTCAAGATTGACGACGCAATGCCGGGGTGCACACTTCCTCCTCCACTCCGATATCTCTCGATTCCAGAATATTCGGCACAGTGCTGATCAATAAGGGGAACTACAGGGTGGATAACTGTTGAGACCCAGTCTGCGTGTAGCTCACGTGCTTCTCACAACTCCAGGAAATGGATGTTGCTCTTATTCCTCACTTACAGTCGGGGAAACTGAGGCCAACAGGGTGAAATCACCTGCCTCCAGCTCCTAGAGTGGTTCCCGTATGGGGCAGAGTTGGGATGTGAATCCAGGCTGCCCAACTCCAGGCCCAGGCTCTCTCTCCGCCTGGGGAGCCATCAGCTGACACCAATGAGCCAGAGTCCTCTCGAGCTGCCACTCGGCTCTGGAGCGCAGCCCCTACTTCTCCCACTGCCTCCCACGGGTCTGCTCAGCCCCCAGTGCTGCCTCAGACTCAATGGGTTACAAACTGACCTTGGCCTTCACAATGGGAAGGTCAAACTTCACTCACCTTGTCTTCCGAAGGACACAGGATGAGACGGGTGAGGAGCTTCCCTGGTCACGGGGCCAGCCTCCTGCTGCAGCCACGGCTCTCTGAACCACCCCATTCATACCTACCTGGCTGTGTCCCCAAAATGCCCCCTGGAGCCTGCTACACACAGATGCCAAATCAGAATCACCACGGTAAGGCACATCTATTTGGGGACCCTACCACTCCATCTGTTCTCCCATGCAGGGATGCCCACTTTCCTCTCCTGAGCACACACGCTAGGATTGCAGCACTGGCCTCCGGCCACCCTCAGGCTTCACAGGCTTCTTCCCATGGGGAAGGAGGGGTGGCTTATCTGGCGGGTCAGCCTGGTGCTCCCTGGACCAGGAGTTCCACCTTAACACACAGCCAGGGCCATCCACGGTCGGAGGATGCAGGGGCGTGTGTGCCTGCTGCTGGCTGGTAAGGTCAGGGCCGTACAGATCAAGATCTAGGTTCCCCAGCAACAAAGGGGGGTCTGGACTTTGATCCTCGTGGTTCATCGAATCTGTGCTCTCTGGTTTTCTATCCTAGAGGAGAGGTGATGTGACAAATTCAAAATTCCTGAGCACCATCCTTACATAAGCTCTGGCAGAAGAGATGGGACTCGAACCGAGGTCTTAGCTTGTTCTGTTTGCCCACATCGCCTCCCTTTCCTTCCAGAATTCATGACTCATTTTTTAAGACATGATATTTTAGAAAATTGGCCCATTTTCTAAGAAAGAATGCAGACAATGGCCAAAAAAATTTAAAATTCTGTTAAGGCATATATTAGTCCATTTTCATACTGCTATGAAGAAATACCCAAGACTGGGTAATTTATAAAGAAAAAGAGGTTTAATGGACTCACAGTTCCACATGGCTGGGGAGGACTCACAATTATGGCAAAAGGCAAAGGAGGAGCAATGTCATGTCTTACATGGCGGCAAGCAAGGCAGCATGTGCAGGGGAACTGTGCTTTATAAAACCATCAGATCTCATGAGACCTATTCACCATCATGAGAACAGCAAGGGAAAAACCCACCCCCATGAGTCAGTTACCTCCCACTGGGCCCCTCCCACGACACATGAGGATTATGGGAGCTACAATTTAACATGAGATTTGGGTGGGGACACAGCCAAACAGGATCAGACACTTTAGGGAAAACTCATGAAGTCCCTCCCCCAAGCCTCTCTCGGTCTGGTCCACCTCTGTATCTCACTGCCAGGACCCTGGGCCATGCTGCATCACCTTGTCCAGGACCATCCCACAGTTTGGACGGGGCTCCCTGCCTCCCACTCCCACCCAGTCCATGTCCTGCAGCTCAGCAAAGGTTTATTTATTTATTTATTTGGAGCTGGAGTCTCGCTCTTTCACCCAGACTGGAGTGCAGTGGCACGATCTCAGCTCACTGCAACCTCAGCCTCCCAGGTTCAAGTGATTCTCATGCCTCAGCCTCCCAAGTAGCTGGCATTACAGGTGCACACCACCATGCCTGGCTAATTTTTGTATTTTTAGTAGAGACTGGGTTTCACCACATTGGCCAGGCTGGAATCAAACTTCTGACCTCAGATGATCCACTCTCATCGGCTTCCCATAGTGCTGGGATTACAGGTGTGAGCCACCACGCCCGGCCACAGCGGGGTTTAAAGAAAGGTTAAACCACTTACTGTTTCACAGAGTTAAGCATGGCTCTGAATGATCCAACACCAATTCTCTGCTTTGTTTAAACTATTCAAGTCTTCCCTGGGTCCTCAAGACCCATGCAGTTTGAAGCCACCAGTGGGCCCTACTACACCCCAACCCCATCTCACCTCTGCCTCTGCTGATCTCCCTCTCTCAACACCCACCCCTGAGACAGAGAGTGGGCTCCTCCTCTGGTCATTACCACCCTTCCACTCTAGGCTTCAGTGTCACCTCCACCAGGAAGCTCTCTGCTCTCTGAACTCGGGACCCCCATTACTGGGTGCTCCCTCTGGATTGTGTCAACCTCATCCGCTGTGTGAACAGCTCCATGAGGGCAGTGCTTGTCTGTCCCTCACATCCCAGCACCTTGCGCTCACCCACCTGGACTTCCTGAAGGTGCCCACCAGTTCCTGTCCCCAGTGGTCAGGGCAGCAGGAGCAATATGGCCCTGCATTCTTGCGAGCATCCCCTGTAAAATCAGGATTGCTTCCGGGGAGGAGTGGGCCCTCCTGGGATGCTTTTAGAGTTTGTTTCCAAAGCTGCAGTTTTAAAAAACAAAGATCCAGTCTGAGAGAAGAAATCCTACTTTCCTTTGCCAGTTAGAGAGAAGGCATTGAGTTTGGCGGCGAGCGGCACCTTCAAGGAATTTGGGGGTTTACTTCTTTGGAGGAAGAGTTACCATTGGGGGATTTTGATTCTCATCATCAGTCTTTTTTCCTGGAATGTGCGTGGAATTCCCAGGGCACTGCATGCCCTTTCCAGGAGGCAGGCTGCACACCCTCCACTTGGGGCCCTTGCATTGCCACCCTGCTGCTTCTGCTGTTGGATTTTGGGGTTTGGGGGTCCTTCTCACTCACCTCCCCTGAGCTCTGAGGGCTCACCTCACCCTCTTGGGGCTTCCAGGGAGACAGTTACCATCCCCATGAACCCACCAGCTTCTCCCTGCAATGCCCTTTTCACTCTGGTGGAAGACGATCATCCCCTTCACGCCTCTTCCTGCTCCGGTGCCTCCTCCTGGAGTCTTGCCTTTGAAGTGCATCTGAGCCCTGGCAGCTTTCAGGTGAAGTTACACCTCTTCTTATTTTCCCAGTGTCTCTAGGGGTGAGGCCTTGGCAGCTGCAAGCCTCTGTGTGGAGGAGCCTGTCCCCGGGGTGACCTTGGGCTTTCTGAAGATGGCACCTGGGCTGCAGACAGATGGATCAGAGGCAGGGCCTGGCCCAGCCCGGCCCTGCACCCAGCACCTGCCCCATCTACCTGTCTCCTTTCATAACTCCTCTTCTGCAAGGCGGCCTCCACATGGGTGGAGGGTGGCAAGGGTGACACCCTACACAGGTGCTAGTGGCTGCCAGACTTTTATTTAATTGCAGCAAAATATACATGTTATCACCATTTAAATCATTTTTATTCATATTGTTTTTTATTCATCACCACCATCCTTCTCCAGAATTTTTTTATCTTACCAAACTGAAATTCTGTCCCCATTAAACGCTAAGTCAACACTTCCCATGCATCCTCTCCCAGCCCTGGCACCCACCATTCTCCATTCTACTTTCTTTCTCCATGAATCTAACTACTCTAGGCACCTCGTATACGTGCAGTTGTACAGTATTTGTGTGTGTGTGAGTGTGTGTGTGTGTGTGTTTGTGTGCCTGGCTGATTTCACTGAGCATTATGTCCTCAGGACTCATCTATGTCGGAGCATGGGTCAGGATTTCCTTCTTTTTTAAGGCTGCATAATATTCCGCTGTGTGGATGGACCACATTTTGTTGACTCATTTATCTGTCAATGGGTATTTGGATTGCTTCCACCTTTTAGCTATTGTGAAACGTGCTGCTGTGAACACGGGTGTATAAAAATCTCTCCAAGGCCAGGTGCACTGGTTCACACTTGTAATCCCAGCACTTTGGGAGGCTGAGGCGGGTGGATCACTTGAGGTCAGGCGTTCGAGACCAGCCTGCCCAATATGGTGCAACCCCGTCTCTACTAGAAACACAAAAAATTAGCCAGGCATGGTGGTACACACCTGCAGTTCCAGCTACTCAGGAGGCTGAGGCAGGAGAATCTGTTGAACGCAGGAGGCAGAGGTTGCAGTGAGCTGAGATGGTGCTGCTGCACTCTAGCCAAAAAAAAAAAAAAAAAAAAAAAAAAAAAATCCAAGACTCTGCTTTTAGCTCCTTAGGTACATACCTAGAAGTGGAATTGCTGGGTCAGATGGCAAGTGTCTAATTTTTTGAGGAACCTCAGACTGTTTTTCACAGTGGCTGCACTATTTTCCTTTCCCACCAACCGTGCACAAGGATTCTGTCTTCTCTGCATCCTTGCCAACACGTCCCTGCCTCTTTCAGAACAGCCGTCCTAATGGGTGTAACACAGAATCTTTGTTTTTTTTTTTGTTTTTTTTTTTGAGACAAGGTCTCACTCTGTTGCCCAGGCTGGAATGCAGTGGTGCAATCTCAGCTCACTACAACCTCAGCTTTCTGGGTCCAAGTGATCCTCCCACCTCAGCCTCCTGAGTAGCTGAGATGACAGGTGTGTGCCACCACGCCTGGATAATGTTTTTAAAATTTTTAGTAAAGCTGACGTCTTGTTAAGATCAAGGTGATCTTGAACACCTGGGCTCAACTGAGCCTCCCTCCTCAGCTCCCCGAAGCGCTGAGATTATAAGTGTGAGCCACCGTGCCTGGCTCAGATAGTTTCTAAAACCTCCGTTCTCAAAAACTGTTGGTAATCTTGTCCTGGAACATTATTTTAAAGTATTTATCCCTCTGTCCTCTCTATTATCGACGAGGTAGTTTTATAAAGCTGTGGTCCTGCTCTGGGGGCCAGAAACTAGCTGTTGTCATTGTGATAAAAATGGCAACCCAGGTCTCCCCAGGAAACTGCCTGGATACTCACTCTGGAGGAAGCAGAATGTGGCCGGTAGTGCTGGGAGCAACCCCGGCCTGCTGGCTGTGGCTGGCCTGCAGATCCCTGAATCTGTAGGTGTCCAAGACTTGAGGATCACCTGAGCCTCACTCCAGAAGGCGGTCATGATTCCCTATTGTACCAAAGAGGAAGTCAGGGCTTGAAGGGAAACTGTGCTCAAAGCACTTAGGTGAAAAGCACATCTCTCTTCAACCACATCCACAGTGCTGGCCACCGATCTTCCATATGGTCTCCCGGAGTGGGGCGTCCTGGCCTGAGGAACAGGGCCTGAGGCTACAATGGGGTCTCTGCCTCCTTTTGTGTCTGCCGCCCAACTGGCTTCCAACAGGAGCAGGTGTGGAGGTCCCTTAGCTCTTTGATGCGCGCTGGTTCATTCCATCGGCGTTTCCGTGCACCTGCTGCATGCCCGCAGGGTGCGTGCACAGAGGGTACATCAGGGAACAGAAAGGGGAGGGTCCTTGCCCTCCCGGCTTGTGAGGGTGGGGGTGGGTAATGAGGAAATTAGTGCGACGGCCTCGGAGGGCGCTGAGAACCTCGGGAAATCAACTCAGGGAGGCTATGGGGTGGGGCTTTGATTGGCTGCTCAGGAAAGACCCCTGTGAGGACAAAAAGAAGCTCCAGGGAAGAGCTTGCCAGACAGCGGGGACACCATGGGTGCAGGAACCCTGCAGAAAATCAAGAGGACAGAGAAGGCCACGGTGGCCATGGAGGGCGGGGAGGGGAAGGGGAAAAGGGGAGCGAGGGAACAGGCCCTGGATCATGCAGGTCTGTGGGAGCCCAGAGAAGCCCTCTGGATTCGATTCCAAGGACGATGGAAAGCCATGACCCAGGCCATGGTGGGACGGGGACTGCAGGTGGTGGGGGATGGGGGAAGCAGCTGGCTCTGTTCTCCGGAAGGAGAGGATGGAGCTTGGCTCAGGTGTGGAGGCTGTGGAGCTTCTCGGGTGCCCATGGAACGCTGCACGGTCCACACTCACGGAGGGCTGGATGGGGGAGTTCAACAAAGAAAACTCTGGGAGGTGGAGGGTGGGGTGCCCTTTTCAGAGCCGTGGAGGAGGAGAGGAAGAGCAGGCCTGGGCAGAGCCCAGAGGGCCCGTTTGGCCATTTTACATCTGAGATGCCTCCAAGATGAAAACCTGGGGCATCTCCAAGGCGTCTGGACATGGGCCTCCCTGAAAGGGGACTCGCCAGGCCCTCTGCAGCTGGGCATGGGCTGCAACCTCTGTGAGCCATCGCATTTCACCCTCTTGGCAGCCTCACTCCCCTGCTTTCACAGGTGGCGGGGAGGGCAGCACGGCTGGTGAAGACCAGCGAACAGGGCTGCAGGTTTGATGGCAGCTCCCCTGACACCGCCCTGGGCTCTTCTCCAGGACCAAGGGCTGGAACCACATGCAATTGCCCAGGTGGGTGGAATGGAAGAAAAAGGATGGGATGGGAGGCTCTCACCCCACCAGCCCCGTTCTCACCAGTGAGCCCAGAATTCCAGTTGACCTTCTGTTGGAATCCATCCAGTAGAAGAGCTCTTGGTAGAGAAATCTCTCTCAGCATGATTCATTCTTATTTTTAAAAAGAGAAGACAAAAATGTAAAAGAAAAGACAAGCTCATCCTCTCTGTTTGAGGTCCTGCAGCTGAGTTCATCGGGAAAGGCAGGGAGGTCATTTTCTGTCTCCTTCTGCCACTTTGAAGATGTGCAGTCTTGTTTTCTTTTGCCATTTCAAGCCCAGCCTTTTAAAGAAAGATATTTCACTCTATCAATGTTCAGTTTATTTTGTTACATAAAATCCCCTAAACCTGACCTCGTAAAAACCTGTTGAGCTCAGTATTCAGAAAGGCAACCAACTCACAATGAGCTCACTGTACGAAGAGGGTGTGTGTCGGGGTGTGCTGTGTGTGAGCATGGTGTGTGTGTGTGTGTGTGTGTGTGTGTGTGTGTGTGTGTGTGAGTGATCCCACGCATGTGCAAGCTCTAGAACATTACAGCCAGAAACAGCGGAGGCCCTCGGAGAGCACCCCTGAGAAGTCTTGCTGAGCAGGAGAAGCGACCTGGCCCTCTTCACTTGTCCACAGCTCTGCCTACAATGTGCAAACCCACAGAGGCCACCTGTAGGGGTGTTGGTGGCCCTGTGGGTTAGGACCATCCCCTGAATATCCCCTGGTAACCCTTGCACCCTGCTCTGAGTCCTGGAGTTTCTGTCATCTCCTACAGTTAGATCTTTTTGTTGTGGAGATTACAAGCTGGCCAAGGAGTAAGACATTTTTGGCTGGGCGCGATGGCTCACGCCTGTTATCCCAGCACTTTGGGAGGCCCAGGCAGACAGATCACAAGGTCAGGAGATAGAGACCATCCTGGCTAACACAGTGAAACCCCGTCTCTACTAAAAATAAAAAAATTAGCCAGGCATGGTGGCAGGTGCCTGTAGTCCCAGCTACTGGGGAAGCTGAGACAGGAGAATGGTGTGAACCCGGGAGGCAGAGCTTGCAGTGAGCCGAGATCGTGCCACTGCACTCCAGCCTGGGCGACAGAGCAAGACTCTGTCTCAAAAAAAAAAAAGACATTTTCAGGGGCCTCCAAAAAAAAGATATTTGTTCATCAGCACTAAGCAATGGGGCCATGACATCACACAGAACTAAGGCATCGGGGACACAGTCGAGATCAGGAACATGAGTGGGAGAGGAGGGAGGTGGAGGGAGTGTGGGACCTCATCATCGAGCTATCAAACCAATACTTGGACAATCAGGGCACAGCTGGAAGAAGCAACATGTCAGCTACACCTAAACCCGGTCCAAACCCTCCTGACCTGCTTCCCATCAGGTGAAAAATGTTGACTCCACACAATCCATGCTCATTTATTATAAATTCTATACAGGCCCTCCACGTGCATCGTCTACTTTGTAAACCAAAGATAGAAAAAATTAAAAGAATATGCTAAATACAAAAAAGCAATAATTAAGTATCATTTTATTTTATGTTATAAACAGTAAAAAAACTTTTGCTTTCATTTTTGTTTCAGGGGCACTGTGATAACGGATACAATGTTGTTTGGAAAATCTTTCACACTTTTTAACACAGAGATTTAAGAATCTGGTTCTGAGTTTAGTTTATTTCAATATCCCTCTTGAGTGCTCCTCAGAAAGGGAAAAAAATCTCTTACATTTTTAATAGAGCACCTCCGAATGGAGGAAAACCTCACAGAATACATACCAGGGTGTCAATGCCTTCATAAGACTTGGTCTTTTTTACTTCGAGATGAAAAAAAGATGCAAGTAGAAGTTCTGTTATTTTCCTCCCTCTCCAGGAGGTCACTTCTGAGGTGGTCTGACCCACAAGCATCCACTTTGGAGACCATGCATTTTGAGTGAGAAGGTGGCCAGGTTAACTGGGAGGTCGGGCGGTGGGAAGACAGTGTCCAATGTGTCCAGGAAAGCCCATCAGAGAAGGAGGCTATGGGGTCCACCGCCTCCCATGGCCCACCTGAATGTCCCCACAGCTGGAGGGGGCGGGTCCCCAACACCACCCTGCTTAACAGGAAGCAGGCTGGACATCCAGAGAGTAACGACCCAGGAGCATCCCCAAATCACAAAGAACAGGAGCTGGCAGAATCAGAGGAGGTTCTGCACACTCCTTGGGGGTCTCCAGCAGAAACAAGACCCCCTTGCTGACACTGCTCATACCCTTTCACAGTTTCCTTCCACCCCACCCCTTCTCCCCTGCTTCCTGGGATCACCAATCCCACCCCAAATCAATTACTTGCATCCAAACTTTTGTCTCAAACTAACACCAGGGGTAAGGAACTTTTGGAGCCAGATGAGGGCTTTGAAAGCTCAGAAGAAGGGTTTGGAATCCTGCCCAAGGACCACAGCCACAGCAGCGCCGGTGCTTTCAGCCAGAAAGTGATGAGATGGGATTCAAGTTTCAAAAGCTTCTTTCCTTCAGGCAGTGGAGACTGGAGCGTAGAGGTGGGAAAAGGGAGAGAAGGCAGCCCTGTAGTCAGGTGGCCTCAAACTACACTCACTAATTGAGTGGAGGCAAAAATGTAACAACATGTTTTCTTCTTAGCCATCCCCAAGAGTTATCAGCTCTTCTCTCCTATCCTTCATAATAGAAACTTAAACAAGGGGTTTAAAAAGTGTCATTCCCAAAAACCCGCATGTTTAGTTTAATCATGAAAAACATCAGGTAACCAGGCTGGGAGTGGTGGCTCATGCCTGTAATCCCAGCACTTTGGGAGGCTGAGACGGGCAGATCACTTGAGGTCAGGAGTTTGAGATCAGCCTGGCAAACGTGGTGAAATCCCGTCTCTGCTAAAAATACAAAAATTAGCCAGGCGTGATGACACGTGCCTGTAGTCCCAGCTACATGAGAGGTTGAGGCAGCAGAATTGCTTGAATCTGGGAGGTGGAGGTTGCATGGAGCTGAGATCAAGCCACTGCACTCCAGTCTTGATGACAGAGGAAGACTCCATCTCAAAAAACAAAAAAAAAACATCAGGCGATCAAATTGAGGGACGTTCTACAAAACACCTGACCAGACCTCGTTAAAACTCTCAAGATCATCAAATACAAGAAGAGTCAGAAAGTGTCACAGCCAAGAGGAGCCTGGGGACACACGATGACTAAATGCAATGTGGGATCCTGGGACAGAAAAAGAACATCAAGTACAAACCAAGCAAATCTTAAGTAGGGACTTCAGCTAATAAAAATGTCTTATTCTGCATTAATTGTACCAAATGTTCCACCATACTAGTGTAAGACGTTAATAATAGGGGGAACTGGGTGTGGGGTGTACTTCTCTGTACTATTGTCACAATTTCTCTGCAAATATAAAACTATACTAAAGTTGAAAGTTTTTTTTTTTTAAGCAGAATTTTGTAGGGAAAATCTCCAGCTTTCCTAGCAAGAAAGGGACCACAGAGATGGATGTTGAAGTGCTTGCTGTGTTTGATGCAATTAGGATTAAGGGGATTCTGTTTCTTCTTCTCATTTGTGTTTTCAAATTGTCTAGAACAGAAAGAAAATCACGCAGCTGAGTGCGGTGGTGCACACCTGTATTCTCAGCACTTTGGGAGGCCAAGGTGGGTGGATCATCTGAGGTCAGCAGTTCGAGACCAGCCTGACTAACATGGTGAAACTCTGTCTCTACTAAATACAAAAAATTAGCCAGGTGTGGTGGTGGGCTTCTGTAATACCAGCTATGTGGGAGGCTGAGGCAGGAGAATCGCTTGAGGCAGGAGAATCACTTTAGCCAGGGAGGCGGAGGTTGCAGTGAGCCACTGCACTCCAGCCTGGTCAACAGAGTGAAATTCTGCCTCAAAAATAAAAATAAAAAATAGAAAAATAAAAAAATCATGCTCTGATGTTGGCAAAAGTAAAGATCAGTTTGTTCATTCTCTCAACTTTTATTTTACTATGCCATTTTTGTCTGGACTGCAGGTAACAACAGAGAAGGGACATGCGGGAACAGTCAGAGACTCCAGCTCTGCAGACGGGTTGAAGCTAGGAGCGAGACACATCAATGCATGCCAACTGTCTATACGGATGGGCTCAGCAGGAAAGCTGGCTGCTCCATCGCCTCCTATGTCAACCCCCGTGGCTCTGTCTCCTCAGCTGTCCTGAGTGGGCACTTCCCCAGCAAAGGCAATAAGCTGCAAGAAGGCTGGAATAAGATTGATGACACTGGTTAGTAACTTCAGTGCATGGTGGACCTACTGCATACAGCGTCTGTGAGTAGCCTTCAGTTCCCTCTGGAACAAGATTGAGTTTGGATGGATGGATGGGTAGATGCGTGGATGGATGCATGGAGAGATGGTTCAATGAATTGCTAATGATTATAACAATGCTGCAAGGTGGATACTATTGCCATCATTTTACAAGAGTTCCAGAAACATCGAGAGCCTTGCTCGAGGTCATACACAGGTACATGAATGGCGCCTCACCCTGTCTTGGGTCAAGGCGATATTTTTTTACAATGCAGTAAGTGTCCAACTGCTGACACACAAGATGTTTTAGGTCATACAATGACTTTTAAGATAGTTGCATATTTAAAGTTAAGATTTTAAGATACATATTAAGGGCATAAAACTCTTAATTTTGCAGTAGTATTTCTTGGCTTGAAGCTAACTGCATTCTTATAAACAGTGAGTTGATTTGAAGACAAGTACTAAGTAAATAGCAATATGTAATTGCATATTTCAACAAAAACCCTAGTAACTAGTGCTTACCCTTTACCCTTCAGCATTTATAATCCTTGGTGGGTTTGGGCACATATGATAGCAGGACAGATTTCCCACAGCAGAAGCACCAGAGACATGCCAGGCAGAGCCCGTATAAGACGGCGCTGTTTCTTTATTTTTTTTTTTTGACGGAGTCTTACTCTGTCGCCCAGGCTGGAGTGCAGTGGCTTGATCTCGGCTCACTGCAAGCTCTGCCTCCCGGGTTCACGCCATTCTCCTGCCTCAGCCTCCCGAGTAGCTGGGACTACAGGCGCCCGCCACCATGCCCGGCTAATTTTTTGTATTTTTAGTAGAGACAGGGTTTCACCGTGTTAGCCAGGATGGTCTCGATCTCCTGACATCGTGATCCGTCTGCCTTGGCCTCCCAAAGTGCTGGGATTACACGCGTAAGCCACCGCGCTCGGCGGGTACAGCGCTGTTTCTGCATGCAAACACCAAGTGTGAACAGAGTCCATTCGATGAACACCATGCTTCCTGCCTGGCTGATTGTGTGGCTGGTCACGTCTCCAACAATGATGAGCAATAAAGAATACAGAGAGGGGCAGATCTGGGATCTGAGGAGCAGAAGTTATTGACGGGCCTTGTTTGGGTGTATGAGGTCCTCCCCCACAGTTAGTTCCACTCTCTTCTTTTCCTCTCGAGCGTGGTGATGTGTTTGTTTTCTTGTTTGTCTGTTTGTCCTCTTGCTGTGTTGAACTGTACATTTGTTCATCTTGTGGAATGATTAAGGATCACGGTGATCGTCCCTTTGTGCCAGGTAGGGTTGCAGGAAGAAACAGGTGATACTCTCAGATAGGGCTATCGAGAGAGTTTAATAAACAAGCTACTTACACAGGCTTGGCCGGGACTAAAGGCAACCATAACAAGGGAGAAGCAGCCCAGGCTAGCAGCAGTGGGAGCGACTGTCACGGGGCACAGAGAGTGAGCTGCACCTGCGGGAGAGGGCCATCACCTTTAGCCAAGGGATGCTGCCAGCCCAAGGCAGAACCATGGGGAGGTAAATACAGGGGGTAAATACTCCTCCTGCCTGCTGCTCCCCTACCAAGGTCCAACTCTTTTCCGCACCTGAAACCCTCTTCCCCAGCCTGGACCGCTCCACTTCAGCCTTTGAGTCTCACGTCAAGCAACACGTCCTCAGCAGATGGGGCGTTGCAACCCTATATGGATGAAGGCTGCTTTTCCTGAGGAACCACAGTGCTGGTGAAGGCAGAGGGCATGGCGGGCATTCTCTAAAGCTGATGGCAGAATTCAAAATCGCAGCCGGGCACGGTGGCTCACGCCTGTAATCTCAGCACTTTGGGAGGCCAAGGAGGGTGGATCATGAGGTCAGGAGATCGAGACCATCCTCGCTAACACGGTGAAATCTCGTCTCTACTAAAAATACAAAAAAAATTAGCCGGGCTTGGTGGCGGGCGCCTGTAGTCCCAGCAACTCCGGTGGCTGAGGCAGGAGAATGGCGTGAATCCGGGAGCCGGAGCTTGCAGTGAGCCGAGATGGCGCCACTGCACTCCAGCCTGGACGAGAGTGCGAGACTCCGTTTCAGGAAAAAAAAAAAAAAAAAATCGCCCCCACCTTTCTCAAGAACAGCTTGGAAATACAGGTCCAAATGTAAGGAGAACAGACCCTTTCTAGAACAGCACTTGTAGGAATTTGTCGCGAGTAAATATATTCAGATTAGACTGAAAAGTCCTGCATGCAAAGATGTTTATCTTATTGCTGTCAATACTAGCAAAATTAAGTAAATTAAACAAATAGATGACAACCCAAATGTCCATTTGTCCCGTCAGTAGACACTTGGTTTTGAAGTCAACGGTCCATCTCTACCATGAAATATTATGCCATTAGCTCTAGCCAAGGAAAAAGGAGCATGACGTAGACGGCCCCAAAAGCATTCCGTAGGACAACGTGATTCCATTTTTGTGGAATCTTCTGCCTCAAGCTACAATCAGTGTGCCGGCCGAGGAACAGCCTCCCATCTCCTTCCATGCAGCCCTGGTCTAAACTGGAAAAATTCTGCCAACCAAGAGGAATCCTTATTTAGTGGTGTTGTCAACGTGGCTTTTCAATAGCACATTCATTCTCCACTCTCCACTTCAGCCAGGAAAGGGTGGGGGGGAAGCGGGGAGAAGAAAAAGAAAAAGCTGAGTGTTTGTGTGAGCATTTTGGAGACTGAGCTCAACAAGGCAGGTGTGTTGTGTGGGTTCCTTCAAGACCACAAGAGCAAAAGAAGCAGTGAGAGCGAGGATTAAAAGGTGCCAAATATTTGAAGCTCCGTAAACCCCAGCTGCAGAAACCCAGAGGTCAAAGTGCTTAAGGATGCATAAAATGCGGATTTTTCCATAATTATTTAAATATGTGTTAATGAGTGCTCAGAACACAGTCAGGGTATGTCCATTAAAGGATTAAAAATAAAGGGAAGTGGAAAAGGAATAGCTCAAACAGGAGAAAAAGCACTCTTTTGGGGGTCAAAACTTCTCCCAAATTTCTCTTTGGCTCTAGTTCTACCACTCAGAGCAAGTCACCCAGTCTCAGCCGGGCTTCCCTTTCCTATCTGAAAATGAACGGTGGGAGGGATAGATTGATCAACGCCCTCAGCACAAAACCCCTTGTTCATGAAAACCAGCTCATCTTCTGTATTGAACTGAATGAGGAAATAAGAATTTTCCAAGGCAAGGGAGCTTGGAAGAGGACTGCGAAGTGTCCTAAGCTTTCTCAGGTCTCTAAGCAGAGGAAGGGCGCTGTTTTGTAACCAGCCGACTCCAAAATACAAATGAGCCACTGAGAAAACCCAGAAGAATCTGATGTGGGGGGCGATTTCAAATCCGACCTATGCCATTAACCCCTGTGGTCCTCTCATCCACCCCACCTGGAAGCCCAGCAAAGTGTCAGCTCAGTCTGGAGTCCCTGGTTGAGGAGTGAGGCATTGACACCATTTGCTAGGAGTGCAGGAAATACGGGAGTGACATTTCCATCGGTTTTCTTCCCCAAGCAAGAAAAGGGCGGCAGGGGCGAGAAAGAAAGAAAGCAACCGCATCCAAGACTTGGCTGCATCCCATGCCTTTGACACCTAGGCTTTTATTGGAACTGCTACTTCCAAAATAAAGAAAGTAGTGACTTCAGGGTATATTTTGCCTCCGTTTTTGAGGATGTTTTGGGCCTTTCATCTCCTCTGAAGGCGTGTCACCTAATTATGCCCCTTTCATCCTTGTGTTGTTCAAGCAGAACATGCCAGTCCGCTCTACGGCCATTGATTATGACTGAGGGCTTTCCACGTTCCAGCTGCTGCCGAGAGCCTGGGTATTTGTGAATACCTGAATAAACTCCTTTAATCCAAAAACAAACTCCTCCTGAGAGAAACAGCCTGAAAAGGCCTTTCATAGAGTGTTTTCCAACTCACTGGTTCATGGTTTCTTTGGATTTCACTGTGCTTCCTGAACTAATGGTCTCTGAATGCATTCCCAACTGTGGCTTCCTGGTCTACCGAGGTCCCGGCACGAGGTCCCTGGCATTAAAGGAGAAGAAGGAAAAAAGTAACACAGCAGATGCTTATAGGAGCTGCCAGGACTGGATGGGTTGAAACTGAAAGGAAATACATGTGGGTGAGAGTGTTATGTTGTTTCTACAATTTTTATAAGAAATGCTTCTCCAGGTAATGCTTTAAAAACAAAGTTACAATCACACAGGACACACATGTGGGGTGTAGCTTCTGCTGCACTGAAAGCAGATTGCTTGAATTAGCACTGGAAGTCCTTAACTACAGAACCTGATGACTCTCTTCTAATGGATAGATTTGCTTTAATATTCACAACTTGAATTGGAAAAAAAAAATTCTGTGTTATTGAGATTATAGTGGAAGCATTAGGAAAGCACAGAATTGACCTGGGAGCTTCCCAGTGGGCAGCCGATACGTTCAGATTGGAGCCCTGGACTTGGAGTTGCCAGATTCTAGGGTGAGAAACAGCATATTCACTTCCTAGCCTTGTAAACCGTCCTCAGCTCATTACTTCCCTGCTTTGCCTCTGTATCCTGACCTCCAAAACGAAGGGGCTAGGCGAGACCAGGGGAACTTTTCTCCAACAAATCAAATTCCTCTCACCTGAGCAAGGAGGGAGGGAGGGAGGGAGGGAAGCTACCAGAACCCCCGCCAAGAAGATCTTCACCCTGCCCTCTCCCTGCCTTCCAACGATCCCTGGCATGGTCTAGTTTGGTTACTATTGCTACATAACCAATTACCCCAGAAATCAGTGCTATCAAATGATTGCCATTTTACTCTGTTTACGATTTGGTGGGCTGGGATTTAGAGAGGGCTTGACTGGGCAATCATCACTTGGAGTCTCTCAAGAGAGTGCAGCCAGGTGTTGGCTTGGGCTGCAGGCAGCTGGAGGCTTGACAGGCCGCATGTGCATCCAGGGTGTCTTGCTCACGTGGCTGGTGTTGATGGCAGGGGCTGTCAGCCAATGCATCCACATGTGTCCTCTCCAGCATGGCAGTCTCAGGGTTGTCAGATTTCTTATTTGGTGGCTGGCTTCCTCCAGAGCAAGAGTTTACAGAGAACCAGGTGGAAGACGTGGCCCATATGACCTAGTTGCAGGAGTCACACAGCCTTACTTTCACCACATTCTATCGATGGTCAAGGGGCCACCAAATTCAACCACAGGGAACACAGATCCCCCTCTCAGTAACAGGTGATGAAAGACCATGCTGTGGGAGAGCCTACAGGCATCAGATATGATTGCTGACATCTTTGCAAATCATAGTCCACCTCAGATTCCAAGAAACACGGTTGGAAAACAACGAGGTTAGATGGCCTCTAACGTCTCTTTCTGTTAGAAAAGCAAAAAACTCTAAAAGGGCAACATTTAGTTGTCCAGACTCTTTCTTTTTTAAAGAGCTTTACTGCTTTGGGAGGCTGAGGCGGGCGGATCATGAGGTCAGGAAATTGAGACCATCCTGGCTAACACAGTGAAACCCCGTCTCTACTAAAAATACAAAAAATTAGCCGGGCATGGTGGCAGGCACCTATGGTCCCAGCTACTCGGGAAGCCGAGGCAAGAGAATGGCATGAACCCAGGAGGTGGAGCTTGCAGGGAGTCGAGATGGCGCCACTGCACTTCAGCCTGGGCAACAGAGCGAGACTCCAGCTTAAAATAAATAAATAAATAAATAAAGCTTTACTGGAGAGTGCAGGCCTCCCTTGTTTTATTATGCATTTAAGTGCTCTACTGTGCTTTGCGGATACTGTGTTTCTTACAAACTGAGGGTTTGTGGAGACCTTGCGTGGAGCAAGTCTATCAGCGCCATTTTCCAAGCAGTACGTGCTCACGTCGTGGCTCTGTCACATTTGAGTAATTCTCACAGTATTTCAAACTGTTTCATTATGATTACTTACGTTGTGATCTGCGATCAGCGACCTTCATTACTATTGTAATTGTTTTGGGGCCCCTATAAGACAGTGAACTTAATCAATAAATGGCATGTGTGTTCTGTTTCACTGGCTGTTCCCCCATCTCTCTCCCTATCCGCGGGCCTCTCTATTCACTGCAACATAACAATATTGAAATTAGGTCAATGAATAATCCTACAGTGGCCTGTAAGTGTTTGAGTGAAAGGAAGAGTCACAGGTCTCACTTTACACCGAGAGCTGAAACGATTAAGCTTAGTGGGGAAGCCATGTCAGAAGCCAAGGCTAGGCTGAAACTAGGCTTCTTGCACCAAACAGTTGGCCAAGCTGTGCAGGGAAAGTAAAAGCTCTTGAAGGAAATTAAAAGTGCTACTCCAGTGAACACATGAATGATAAGAAAGTGAAATAGCCTTACTGCTGATATGGTGAAAGGTTTAGGGTCTGACTAAAAGATCAAACTAACTACAACATTGCCTTGAGCCAAAGCCTAATCCAGAGCACGGCCCTAACTCTCTTCGATTCTATGAAGGCTGGTGACATTGAGTGTTTTTTCTTGTGCTTTTTATCATCGGTGTAATCTCTTCAGTGAAACGTTTCTGCATGTCTTTTGCCTAATTGGATTGTTTGGTTTAACTGAGTCTTGACAGTTCCTTATATATTCTGGATACTAGTCCTTTTTCAGATATGTTGTTTGCAAATCTTTTCTCTCACTCTGTGGATCTTCTTTTTGTCCTTAGAAAAGTATCTTTCAAGAGCAAAAGTTTTTAATTCTGATGCAGTTGAATTTATCAATTTTTTTCTTTTGTGGATTGTGCTATTGGTGTTAAGTCTTAAGACCTTTTTGCCTACGCCTATATTCCTAAGGCATTTTTCCTGAAAGTTGCATAGTTTTATATTTTACATTTAAGTTCATTATACATTTTGAATTGATTTTTGTATAAGGTGTAAACCTTACATGGTTTTTCATTTTACTGCCTATGTGCTATTCTCTAGCACTGTTTGTTGAAAAGCCTCTTTTTTTCTCCATTGAATTTCATCTTTGTTAAAAATCAGTTGGGCATATTGGTGTGGTTCTATTTCTGAGTCTCCATTCTGTTCCATTGACATATGTCTATCCTTCCACCATTATCACTGCCTTCTTGATTACTGTAGCTATGTAGTCACCCTTGACATAGGGGAAACTGATTCTTCTCACTTTATTCTTCTTTTTTTCAAAATTATTTGAACTTACCTAGTTTCTTTCCATTTTCAAATAAACTTTAGAATAACCCTGTCCATCTGTTAAAAAATTCTGCTGTTATTTTGATATTAATTGCATTAAACTTGTATATCAATTTGAAGAGAATTGACCGCTTTACTATGTTGCATCTTTTAATCCCTAAATGCAGTATATCGCTCCATTTATTAAGATCTTCTTTGATTTCCTTCATCAACATTGTATATTTTTCAGCATACAAGGTATGTGTTTTGATACATTTACTACACATTTTGAGCAATTATAAATGGAATTGTATTTTTAATTTTGGTGTTTATTATTCTGGCTAGAACCTATAGCACTACACTGAATAAGAGTGGGGAGAGTGGACATTCTTGCTGTGTTCCCAATCTTAGGGGGAAAACATTTAGTCTTCCACAAATAAGTATAATGTTATCTGTAGCTTTTTGTAGATGCACTTTGTCAAGTCAGGAAGTTTCTCCCCTATTTCTATTTTCTGAGCTTTTTTAAAAATCACAAATGGATATTGAATTTTATCAATGCTGTTTTTGCATTGATTAATGTGAATATGTGATTTTTCTTCTTAACTTGTCAACAGGGTGGATTATGTTCAATACTCATGATTTTTGAGTATTGAAACATGCCTGCATCCTTGGAATTAACCCTACTTGGTTATGGTGTATAATTCTTCTTAAGTATTACTGAATTCTGTTTGCTGATATATAGTCAAGAATGTTTGCATCTACATTCATGGGGAATATTAGACTAAAATTTTATTGCCTTTGTCTGGTTTTGATATTAGTGTAATACTATCTTCACAAAATGAATTGCAAAGTGTCCCCATCTCATGTGTTTCTCAGAAGAGGCTGTATAAAATTGGTGTTAATTCTTGTTTAAACATTTGGTAGAATTCTCCAGTAAAGCCATATGAACAAGGAGATTTCTTTTGTGGTAATTTAAAAACTATTAATTTAATTTTTAAAATACTTATAGGACTATTGAAATTATCTATTTCATACTAGGTGAGTTGTGATTGTGTTTTTCAAAATGAGGGGGATGTCCTTCTGTTCCTTGTTTTCTCAGAGTTTTTTTTTAATTAGGAATGAATGTTGGGTTTTGTCAGATGCTTTTCCTGCCACTATTAGATTATCATGATTTTCTTTTTCTTCTCTCTTTTCTTTCTCTCTCTCTTTCTCTCTCTCTCTCTCCCCCCACACACACTCCCTCTCTCGGAGTGTCACTCTGTTGCCCAGGCTGGAGTGCAGTAGCACAATCTCGGTTCACTGCAACCTCTACCTCTCTAGTTCAAGTGATTTTCCTGCCTCAGCCTCCCAAGTAGCTGGGATTACAGGCATGTGCCACCACGCCCAGCTAATTTTTGTATTTTTAGTAGAGACGGGGTTTCACCATGTTGGCCAGGCTGGTCTCAAACTCCTGACCTCAAGTGATCCGTCTGCCTCGGCCTCCCAAAGTGCTGGGATTCAGGCGTGAGCCACCGCACCTGGCCATGATTTTCTTGTTTAGTTTGTCAAGATGATGAATTACATTGATTGATTTTCAAAACAACTAATCTTGCATTTTGGGACTCACTTACTCGTGATGTATTATCCTTTGTTGGGCTTCATTTCCTAAAGTTTTATTCAGAATTG
Organism: Hylobates moloch; assembly: GCF_009828535.3. Taxonomy (NCBI): domain Eukaryota; kingdom Metazoa; phylum Chordata; class Mammalia; order Primates; family Hylobatidae; genus Hylobates; species Hylobates moloch. The sequence continues at coordinate 3,405,834 of NW_026652281.1, forward strand.
TTGCTTCTGTGTTCATGAGGAATATTGCCCTGTAGTTTTCTTGTCTTGTAATTGCTTTGTCTGACTTTCATATTAGGATAATGCTGACCTCATTAAATGAATGAGAAAGTGCTCTCTCCTTTTCGGTTTTCTGGAAAAGTCTCCTTAAAGCCTTGGTAGAATTCATCAGTGAAGCCATATGGACCTGGAGTGTTCTTGGTGAGAAGGTTTCTAACTACAAATATAGTTACTTTCATAGATAGGACTGTTCAGGTTATCCATTTTTTCATGAGTTAGCTTAAGTAGTTTCTGCCTTCCAAGCAATTTGTCCACTTTCCCCAAGTTGTCTGTAAGATCTGCAGTGATGTCAACAATCTCATCCCTGGCCAGGCTTGGTGGCTCATGCCTGTAATCCCAGCACTTAGGGAGGCCGAGGCGGGCGGATCACGAGGTCAGGAGATCGAGACCATCTTGGCCAACATGGTGAAACCCAGTATCTACTAAAAATACAAAAAATTAGCTGGGAGTGGTGGCACGTGTCTGTAGTCCCAGCTACTCGGGAGGCTGAGGCCAGAGAATCGCTTGAACCTCGGAGGCAGAGGTTGCAGTGAGTTGAGATGGCGCCACTGCACTCCACCCTGGTGATGGAGTGAGACTCCGTTTTTTAAAAAAAAAAGAAAAAGAAAAAAATCCTCATCCCTAATAATTGGTAATTTGTGCCTTTTCTCCCCTTTCCTGATCAACCTGGTTAGATGTTTATCCATAGTATTGATCTTCTCAGAGAAGCAACTTTTGGGTTCATTTTTGTTTGTTTGTTTGTTTTCGTTTTTGTTTTGTCTTTTGAGACGGAGTCTCACTCTGTTGCCTAGGCTGGAGTGCAATGGTGCAACCTTAGCTCACTGCAATCTCTGCCTCCCCGGTTCAAGTCATTCTCCTTCCCCAGCCTCCCGAATAGCTGGAATTACAGGCACCTGCCACCACACCTAGCTATTTTTGTTTGTTTTTGTATTTTTAGTAGAGACAAGCTTTCACCACGTTGGCCAGGCTGGTCTCAAACTCTGACCTCAAGCGATCCGCCTGCTTCAGCCTCCCAAAGTGCTGGGATTACAGGAGTGAGCCACTACACCTGGCCCATTGGTTTCATCTAGTGTGTTCTTGGTCAGAATCTCCCTGCAAACAAAGGACACTCACTCTTCCTCCTTTCCTCTTGTCAAAGGAATTCTCTAACAGAACTAGCTCACTTGAACCTTGTCCAAGGCTAACCTTCAAAATAAATCCACATACCCACTCTTATTTTTCTCAAAACTCTCAGCCAAGTACCACAAAGTTTCATGTCACAAATAATTTTTTCGAAGGTGCAGCATTCTGATCACATTCTGCAGAGAAAACGGATGTGTAGCTTTTGAAATATTCTGCCCCTTACAGAAAAGCTTCAGTGACAGAGATGTGGTAATATGGGATGTCCATTTAGTGACAGGGATATTCTTGATCCGGCTCTGCTTTTTGCTAACATGTGACCTGGAGCAAGTGACTAACCATCTCTAAACCTCAGTTTTCTCCTCTCCAAAATGGGAACAATAATGGGGTTGTTGAAGGACCCACTGTGATGATGAATGCAAAAGCTCAGTGCAGAATCTGGACGTGGTAAGCATTCCATCAGCAGTGGGTATTAAAATATGACAGCAAGGGTTATGGTCTGGGATTCCACTCCCTTTACTACTGGAAAGGAAGGATTTATGGTCTTCCTTTTCTTCTGTTGATGTTGGAGCCAACATTTATTGGTTGTAAATGTTAAAAATATAAACCTGTGGTGGAAATCCACAGACTGTGCATTTCATCCCATTATGGACTAGTCTACGGTCACACCTGGTCAAGCACCCAAGTTTATATTTCCAACACCCAAAATACACTTTAGTTATAACAAGTATTTCTTCAGGAAGCTTGACAATTCTGCAGCCATGTCTCAGGAAGAATAAGGATGGCGGGAATTTGCCCAGACTGGCCTTCCGGGATGTGCAGTTGTATTCTCACAGCTGGGGAGGACCAGCCCAGGGGGTGGGGGTCCAGCAGGCCCAGTTGTGGCGAGGAGGCCTCTGAGGCCATGCCAGCTGGCCCGCTCCACGACAGAGCATCTCACTTCCCCTCAGGGAAGCAGCTGGACATGAAGTCCTGCTGGAGACAGGGAGAGTGGGGGGTGTGAGAAGCTGCGGGAAGAGGAGGGCTGATGAGCGTGGTATGGGGTGGGGCCAAGCTGGGGAGAATCTAAAACCCACAGCACCTTCTGTGACCTTCCACCCATGGAGAGGGGCAGCCCCACCCCTACCCCACTGCTCAGGGCGAGGCTCTGCAGCTGCATCCTGAGTGGGGCATGAGAGACATGCTGCTGTGTCACCTCCCAGGTGGGCTAGGAGAGGACAGGCCACCTCTGCCCAAGTTTCTTGGGACACTCACTTTGGGAGCCTCCCACTGCCACAATAGACATCCAATCACCCTATGGCATATATATATATATAGAGAGAGAGAGAGAGAGAGAGAGAGGAGAGAGAGAGAGAGAGAGAAACAGAGACACACAGAGAAACAGAAATGGAGAGAGAGACAAAAAGAGATCGAGAGAGGGACAAAAGAGATGGAAGGAGAGATGAAAAAAGATGGAGAGAGAGAAAGAGAAATGGAGAGAGACACACAGAGAGATGGAGAGAGAGAGACAAACACAGAGAGAGAAAGAGGCAGAGAGAGATGGAGAGAGAGACAAAGAGAGATAGAGAGAGGGACAAGAGAGAAATGGAGGGAGAGAGAAAGATGAAGAGAGAGGCAAAGAGAGATGTGGAGGAAGGAAGAGACAGGTAGAGAGAGGGAGATGGAGAGGTGGAGAGAGAGAGGAAGAGAGACAGGTGGAGACAGGTGGGGAGAGGGAGATGGAGAGAGAACCTCCAGCAGCTGCAACACCGGCCGTTTGGGATCTTCCTAGCTGGGCTCCAGCCTTGTGAGGAAGGAACGCGAGAGATGCCCCAGCGCAGCACGTCTCACTGCCCTGGCCTGAGGACCCTGAGAGAGAAGTGCTGGCTGAGTCCAGTCAACCCCAAGACTTGTGAACAAAATCAAAGAAGGCCGTGGATTTTCTTACCGCGTGGGGGACAGAGGGAGCCAGTTGTCACCCAGCGAGAGGGAGCTGGAACATGAGCCTTGGCCTTGCCGGAGCTGCTTAATCTCTCTGGGTATCTCGGTCTCTATCAGTCAAATCGGAGTCATGGTGCAGATTTCTGAGAGCTGCCATGAGAATCCAGTCAAACAGCAAGCGCAGGGTCCGCTGGGGTGCCCGCCTCCACGTGGGCACATTGCACGGCCCCACCCCACAGTCTTCCTCCACAGCCTCCCAGCACACTCCACCTTTCCACAGACTTGGTTTCACTTCAGTTGCCTTATCACTGCATGGAACTGTCTTCCTTCCTCCCTCCCTCCCTCCTTCCTTCCCTCTTTCCTCGCTCCCTTTCTCCTTCCTTCCTTCCTCCCTTCTCTCCCTCCCTCCCTTCCCTCTTTTTTCCCTCCCTCCCTTCCTTCCCTCATTCTTTTTTCCTTCCCTCCTTCCTTCTTTTCTTTCTCCCCTCCTTCCTTCTTTTCTTCCTTCCCTCCTCCTCCCTCTCTTTGCTTCATTCATTGCTTGTTCCCTCTCTCTCACCCTCCCACATAACTCACTCAAGGAAAGGAACTTGGTTGTGTTCGCTGTCCTCTGCCCTGCAGTGGGGCCTGGCACCCCACAGATGTGCTACGCGTTTTTGTCGAATAGTTCAGCCATGGCTCTCCTGGGATGAGCATGGGCAGGAGGAAGGGACATACACGTGCCCAGGAACTGCTGGAGACTTGGGTAATGCAGGCCCTTCCCCTTTGGGGAGGCCCCTGCACGTGGTGGAGGACAGGGATGTTTGGAAGGCACTGACCCGGCTCCCGGCTGCCTGGGCCAGCCTGGTGCTGGAACCCCTCATACCCGAACAGGCACAGGAGAATCAAAGGCGGAGAGGCCCGCAGCGTTCAGGGCAGCTGGATGGGTATTCTGGGTGCTTGGCACAGCCCAGCAGAATCTTACTTTCTCATGGTTCTAGAGGCTAAAAGTCCAAATTCAAGTGTTGCTGGGTTTGGTCCTTTCCAGGCGCTCCTGGGGTCATCTGCTCTGCGCCTCTGTCCCGGCTGCCGGGGGCTCCAGCCAACCTTGGTGCTCTTTGGCTGGTAGCTGCGTCGCTCCAGTCTCTGCCTGTGTCTCCACATGGCCTGCTCTGTCCCGTGCGTGCGTCGTCTCCTCTGACTCTCATGGGGATACTTGGCACTGAACTTAGGGCCCACTGTCAATCCAGGATGACCTCATTTTAACTTCATGACATCTGCAAAGGCCCTTTTTCCAAATAGGGTTACATTCGTGGGTACTGGGGGTTCAGATGTGAGCAAATCTTTTTTGGGGGAAGCAATTAACCCACGACAGTCACCCTTCCCTGAAGGCAACGGGAAAAAAGAGGTCCAGCAGAGGCAGCTGGAATCCCAGCTCACTTGCTCCCTAGCTGGGTGACCTGAAGCTCTGAGCCTCAGTTTCTTCATCTGGAAAATGGATCATGCCACACCGTGGATGTGTGAATTAACAGAGATGGCACATAGAAAGCCAGCAGGGTTGAACTCGGCCACGTAGGAGGGCCTCGACAACCGGCAATGCAGAATTACATTTCCCTACCAATTAGTGGCCGACCACGGTCTACCCAACCAGCAGACAGCAAAGCGTGAGGACTTGGAGGGCAACAGAAATGTGCTAAAGGGGCAATGAGGGTCCTTTCTGAATACGCAGCCCCCAGTTGGAGGACTGGGTGAATCAGAGGAGAGTCCAGGGGACTTCCGGGCTGGAGATGGCCTGCGGTTAACCCCTCGTGCCCCACCAGGCAGGAGGCGGGCCCTTCTCCCATCTCTCCCTCCCTCTCTCCTGTTTATCGGGACTGTGGGTGCCAGCCCAGACGACATCATCCGCTGAGTTCCCAGCGTGTCAGCCAAGGGTGAGCCTCCCACGCGCCCTCGGAAGATAGAATTTTGGAGCACAGGCGGTGGCATTCTTGGATAACGACGGCTGCCTTCTACGAGCTGAACCCCCTCCACAGACGTCTCCCGGCCAGCCCCTCGCCGGTCATCCCGCCCTCTGCCCAGCTCCTGGGCCCCACAACAGGCCGGCACGAACGAGGTCTGGGAGCTCTGTGGTGGACTGAACCAAGCGACCCAGCCTTTCCCAGTCTGCACCCAGCACCCGGCGCCAGCACCGACCAGGGAAGGGGCCTTCGAGCAAGCCTGGGTTGGCGGTTTGGGGTTTGGAACATCCGTTTTCAGATAAAATCAGAAGTTTTTTTATTAAAAAAGAGAGAGAGAGAGAAAGAGAGAGAGAGAGACAATTTGAGACAGCCTGAAAAACAAAACAACCCTTTAGCTCTTTCTCTGAAATGACATCAGCGGCCACCACAAAGCCCGAATCGGCCTCACTGCATTCAGGCCATCGGGATGTATCATTTCCCCTCCAAAATACCCACTGCGGCATCGTCCCCAGCCCCGCCGGCTCGGAGCCTGCTCCCTCAGTGGGAGCTGTGCGCTTTCCCACCCAGGCTGCAGAGGGGCTTGTAATTGGAAAAGTGCAAGTTGCAGATGAACTGGGAGCCGAGGCCAGGAAATGGGTTTATGGTGGTGAGCTTTGTCCTCTTGCACTCGGTCTCTAAAGCATCGTCCACGTGGGCATTTGGGTCCTGGGAGTACGGAACGACCTTGCCCGGAACGAGCTGTCCCCTCGTCCCTCTCAGTGGATGTGTCCCTCCCACCCCAGGCCCCCACTCTAAGCCCCTCCTGTTCCCCTCTCCCTCTAGACGCGTCTAGACTCCCCAACCCCCACCAACTAGCCGCCTCTGGAGCATTTAAGCTACGTGGAAACCGGAGAACATTTTAGAAATGGATGTTTGTTTCACTGAAGCAGCAATGCAATTGCATTTGAATTTGTTTAGCATCACATGAAAACAGACATATCAAAAATGACCAGGAAGAAATATTAATACAATGGCATATTATCAATAATCTAGTTGTCTGTGGCTAATGAGTTGTTTTTTCTTCATTCCTTCTTCTGTAAATTTTCTAAATTTTACTTTTGTAACACAAAAACGTTATTTATTAAAAACCACCAACTGAATCTTGTCTCAGGGCCAAAATGAGCTACTTAAGAGAGTGGAAAGTCAGCCTTTATAGAGAGCCAACGGCCTCCAGGGACTTATTTCTTTGAAGAGTCACTTTTTAAATCTCAGAAATAATCTGCATAGTTGAAACTTCTGCTCCTCTGGGATTGTTCCTCCTTCATTAGTTAAAGTGATTTACTGAGTCACAGGAAATTTCGCTGCTGGACCAAAAAGTGATTCAATTTCCCAAGCATTTACTGAGTGTTTTCCCCAAGCCTGGCCCCGGACTGATAAAGCTGCCCCGTTCCTGCTCTGGAAGGGACACTCAGTCTAGTAGATGCCCTGAGAGTCAGTTCTCTCAGTCAGTCAACAAACGTAAATTGAGCTCCTCCTCTGTGGCAGGCACTATTTTGGGGTGCTGGGAATACAGCAGTCTACAATACAGACAAAACTCCTCATTTTCCTGCAGCTTACATCTATGGCAAATGTGCAGAAAGAGTGTCTTAGTCTGTTTTCAATTGCTATAAGGCATATCTGAGGCTGGGTAACTTATAAAGAAAAAAAGGTTCATTTGGCTCACAATTCTGGTGGCTGGAAAGTTCAAGATTGGGCATCTGTTTCTGGTGAGGACCTCAGGCTGCTTCCAGTCATGGCGGAAGGTGAAGGGGAGCTGTGTGTGCAGCACCTTCATGGGAGAGATGAGGCAAGTGAGTTGAGGGAAGGTGCCAGGCCTTTTTAACAACCAGCTCTCACGGGAACTAACAGAGTGAGAACTCACTCACCCCTGAGGGAGGCCATTCATCTGTCCATGAGGGCTCCTCCCCATAACCCAAACACCTCCTATTGGGCCCCACCCCTAACACTGGGAATCAAATTTCAACCTGAGGTTAGGAGAAGACACACCCCAACTGTAGCAAAGAGGAATGCATAAAATGCTCAGAAAACTCAGGGAAAGTGGCCATGATGGGAGGGAGGGTGCTACAGGCTGAACTGCAGCCCTGAGAACTCATGTGTTCAAGTCCTACCCCCAGAGCGGCAGAGTGTGACTACATTTGGAAATAAGGTCGCTGCAGGTGTCATGAGTGAAGATGAAGTCCTTGGAGCCCGAATCCAGTCTGACTGGTGTCCTCAGAAAGAGGGAATGTGGACACGAGATAGGCATGCCTAGAGGGAAAGCGACTTGATGATGAAGGCAGAGACAGGGCCAAAGGCTCCCCGCAGCCACCGGAAAGTGAGGGAGGGGCCAGGAGCAGAGCATTCCGGACAGCCTCCAAAGGAATCCACCCTGCCAACATCTTGATCTCAAACTTCTGGCACCCAGCACTGTGAGAGGATCCATTTCTGCTGTTTAAGCCACCCCGTCTGGGGTTCTTTGTTAGAGCAGCTCAGGGAAAGGAATCCAGAGCGCTCCAGAGAGGGGCACCTGGCCTTGATAGACAGGTAGGCAGAGTTCACCAGCAGAACAGGAGACAGTGCTGGCAGAGACAGAAACAGGCTGGGTGCATTTCAGCAGACGGGGACTCTCTGCTGAAGGAGGAAGAGACTGGGGAGCTCCCGCCTTGCTGGGAAGGCTGTGGAACAAAGCTCGGCAAAAGGCAGAGACGAAAGAGACCAGACAGGAGGCAGAAGTGGAGGAAAGTCTTGTTCAGCCCAGTCTGGGCAGACATGCTTTGTGCAGAGGGCCTCCTCATGGTGGGGGGAGGGGGGCAGAGGGGGGAAGGGGGCGGGGGGGGTGTGCGCCAGTGACCACAGTTATCCCTGTACTCACTCCACTCCTGATATGGTTTGGCTGTGTCCCCATCCAAATCTCATCTTGGATTCCCACATGTCGTGGGGGGGACCCGGTGGGAGGCAACTGAATGATGGAGGCAGGTCTTTCCCCTGCTGTTTTCGTGATAGCAAATAAGTCTCATGAGATCTGATGGTATTATAAAGGAGAGTTTCCCTACACAACCCTCTCTCTTTGCCTGCTGCCACCCACGTAAGATGTGACTTGCTCCTCCTTGCCTTCCACCATGACTGTGAGGCCTCCCCAGCCATGTGGAACTGTAAGTCCAATAAACCTCTTGTTTTTTGTGTTTTTTTTGTAAATTTCCCAGCCTTGGGTATGTCTTTATTAGCAGTGTGAAAACAAACTAATAGGGTCCCTTTTGCCTTTGGGAAAGAGAGTCTCTTAGCTATTTGGGCACAAGGGTGTAGTATCCAATTGCTTCTGCCCAAATATTACATGGGGCCCACATATACAAATAAAAATATTTGTAGTTTACCTAAAATTTAAATTTAACTGGGCATCCTGGTTTTTGTTTTGTTTTGTTTCTGATTTTTCTCTCTAAATCTGGGGACCCTAGATTTAGAGAGGGTTGTCAGGTTGGATTAGTTGTCTCCAAAATGAAAGAGCCCCATGCCCTCGCCCCAGTTCCCTCCAAGCAGTGGCCAAAGGTCCTGTTTGGAGGAAACCTTCTGGGTTCAGTGATGTAAGGGTGTGTCCCAGCAGACAAAGTTCAGCCAGCAGCTCACCCCATGGCCCCAAGAGCAAAGGCTCCCAGTAAGAAGCCATATCCTGGGAATATGGCTGGTCCAGGCCCCTCTGGGGAAGTTACCAAAAGACTGAGCTCTCCTCTCCTTGGCCAGGTTATGGCAGGGAGAGGCGAGCTTGTGCCCAAGAGGCCATGCAGGGAACACTCTGCCCCATCACTCTGTGCTTTCCTGGAAGAGCTTCCACCATGACCGTGGTTGCCAGCAGGAATTGCGCGGCCCACCCAGAAAACCACCGTGCACCTCTCCAACGAGCAGCCCAGCCCCACACAGTCCTAGGAGAGGGGCCGCATACAGGCCTTGGGCACATGTCACCAGGAGAGGATGGCATTTCCTTCTTGCAGAAGGCTGCTGGCCAGTGACTCATGCCTATGAGACAGTGACCAACAAGCCCTCAATTTGCAGACCTCGCCTTAGTCCACAGAAGTCTATAAAAACCAGACCCGACCTGCACAGAAGACATTTTGAGCCACCTTGTCTGGGAAAAGCCAAGAAATGGGCTGATTCATGCCCTTTGACCACCTCTCTCTCTCCTTGTCCAACAGGCTCCGATTCACACAGACATGTGAGTGCATGACACAGGAGGAAGAGCCCTCAGCAGCCTGGAAACACAAGCTCCTCTCTAGCCATGGCAGGCCTCTGAGAGAGAGGGAGCTGATGAAAATAGGTCTCTCACAATTTATTCACTCATCAATTATTTCTAAGCTCCTACTACGTGCCAGCAGCTGCTCTAAGTATGGGGAATGCAAGGGTGAACAAAACAAATACAAACTCCTGTTCTTATAGACAAGAAACCCTGGCTCTTATAGACAAGAAACCCTGGCTCTTATAGACAAGAAACCCTGGCTCTTATAGACCAGAAACCCTCGCTCTTGTAGACCAGAAACCCTCACTCTTATAGACCAGAACCCTCGCTCTGTAGACAAGAAACCCTGGCTCTTATGGACCAGAAACCCTCGCTCTTATAGACAAGAAACCTTGCTCCTATAGACCAGAAACCGTGGCTCTTATAGACAAGAAACCCTCGCTCTTATAGATCAGAACCCTCACTCTTATAGACCAGAAACCCTCGCTCTATAGACAAGAAACCCTCGCTCTTATAGACAAGAAACTCTTCTGAATGCCTCCTCTGTGCCAAAAACTGCTTGATGACTAGATCCAGGGTCAAATAAGACAAGGTCCCTGCCTGCCCTGCATTTATTCATTCATTCTCTCATTCATTTTTTCACTCACTCTTTGACAGTTTCTAATCATCTACTATATGCCAGCGAATTGCTAGATGGTGCAAAAAAAACAAAAAGTAAGATAGACATTAACAGTCTCTGATCAGGGAAAGAGGTGTGTTAAAAAAAAAAAACTCTGAACAGCAAGATAAATTCCTTAATAGAAGGAAGTACAAAGTGCTTTTAAAATGCATGAGAGAAGAGGCAAACAACCTGGGATGAAAGAATTAGAGAAAGTTTTGTCAAGGAGATGGGTTTTCAAGGATGCATAGGTGTTCACCATGCAGAGAAGACATTCGCCTGTGCAAAAGCAAAAAAGCTTGAGAGAAAAAGATGTTTCTGGAACAGCCAATTGAATAGAACATGAGATAGGTTAAGAATCAAGATGAGGCTGGGGAGCTAGGTTGGAATTCAGCTTTAAAGAACCTGATACTCATTCTCTAATTCCACAAATATTTATTGAGCACCTACTATGTGCCAGGCACAGAGGATATAGCTCAGAACAAAACAGTGAAAAACTCTGCCTTAAGGGAGCATATTTTTAGCAGGAGAGGCAGACAAGAAATATAAATTTAGAAGTGAAAGATACGGATGTTGATGAGCAGGATGGGAAAATAAAACAAGAAAGGGGAAAAGTGATCAGGAAGAATCTCACTGAGGAGGTGACCTGAGAAGGTGAGGCAGCAAGTTATGCAGCCACCTGGGGGAAGGTGCTCCACCCAGGGGCATGGCAAGTGCAAGAGGCCTGGGGCAGGAGGCAAAGCCAGGGGTGGAAGGAGCTGCGACAGAGTAAGCAAAGGGGAGAGCAGAGGGGACAAACTCCAAGCGGCAGAGCAAGGACTTTCGCACAGGACTGAGGACAGAGGGAGTCACTGGGTCATGAACAGAAGGACACGTAGACTGGCATCATTTGGAAGTATAACTCTACATGGTAGAGGTGGGCAGGAGCAGGGAGAGGCTGAGATGTCAGCCCCCAGCAAAGTCCCTCATGCGGTTGCCAGGTATTAAGGAAGGAAGGAAAGAAGGAAGGAAGAAAGGAGGGAAGGAAGGAGTAAGTTAATGGATAAATGAATAAACAAGTAAATAAATGGATGGATAAATGAATGAAGGTGTGGAAGGAAAGATAAATGAATGAGTGGATAGATGAATGGATGAAGAGATGGAGGGATGAAGAGATAGAGGAAAGGATGGAGGGTGAATGGCTGAGTGGATGAATAAATGAATGGAGGGAGGGATAAAGGAATGAATGGCTGGATAAATGAATGGATGAAGGGGTTGGAGGGATGAATGATGGAGGGAAGGATGGAAGGATGAGTGGGGAGATGGATGAATGGGTGAATGAGTGAATGAATGAGGGGATGGAGGGAAGGATGAATGAATGGGTGGACAAATGAATGAATGAAGGGTTGGAGGGATGGAAGGATGGAGGGATGAATGAGTGGATGGATGGATGGATGGATGAACAGGAAACCTCAGAGAACTAGGGGCCAACTGGGGCCTGATAGGACAGTCTGGGGAGGAAGCTCAGGGTGAAGTTCTCTGCTTTCCTCTATTAGTCATAGTAATAATAGGATTGTATTAATTTCCTGTGGCTGTGGTAACAAGTGGCCAGAAACAGTGGCTTAAAACAACACTCTTTCATTCTCTCACATTTCTGGAGGCCAAAAGTCTGACACATGTCTCGCTAGGTAAAACTGAGGTGTAAGCAGGCTTGGTTCCTTCAGGAGGCTCCAGGGAGGGTCTGCATTCCTGACTTTTCCAGCTTCTAGGGGTGCCCACATTCCTTGACTCATGGCCCCATCCATCTTCAAAGTACCTCACTCCAATCACTGCTACCCTTCACCCATCTCCTCTAATCTGACCCTCTTGCCACCGCATTCCAAGAACCTTTGTGACGACATTGGGCCCCCTCAGATAATCCAGAAGGATCGCCTCATCTCAGGACCGTTAACCTAATCACTTCTGCAAAGTCCCTTTTGCGACGTTAGGTTGCATATTCGCAAGCTCCAGGGATTTGCATGTGGCATCCTTGGGGGGCCATTATTCAACCAACCACGGTTCCCACAGCCAGGCTGTGCAAGCTCATTGCCACCTGTGGCGTCAGTGAATCCTCCCAGCAGTCCAGGGTGGCAGGTGCTATTGTCGCTCCCCCTTTCCAGGGATGTAACTGGGGCTCAGAGAGGGTCAGTTACTTTCCCTGCTCACACAGCTGGAACCCGGAGGAGCGGGGACGCAAAGTGCTGGTGCTCCTGCCCCCTCCCTTGCACGGCCTGGCCTCTCCACGCACCCCTGAAACCACTGCTTTAGAACACCACATCAAATCTGAGAAAGATGCACCCCAGGACCCCGGCCCTGTCACCTCACATGAAAGCAGGTCACCTGCTGGTGAGAACAAACTGATTTTGAGCTCTCAGGGGGTGCTCTGAGGAGCCATTTGGGGAGGACAGCTTCTAATTCCCTGGCACTGTGACAACGCCACCTCACGCAGGGACCGCAGCAGGGTGGCTGGGTGAACCCCCCTGTCATGAGGAAAAGAGCCAGAAGCCCCTTCTGGCACCACGCACGGGAGAAAGTGCCGGCCCTTCTCCAGAAGATGAGTTCAGCCTTGTTTATTTTCCTTTTTGTGATTGAAAATGCTCAGATTCTAGTCCCAGCCGGACAGTAGAGCTGTTCCTTTAAAAAGAAATAGGAAGTGTGGTCCTGGCAGAGTTAACTGGAGCAATAAAAAATAAATCTTTGTAATTGTTGTGGAGACAGAAAGCAAAACAAACCGGGCTTAAGTACAATGTAAGAAAATGTCAGCGTCGGAGGGACTGGCCATTAGCATCAGAAATCATTTCTCTCCCCCGAGGAACTGCTGGAGGGAGACCAGCACGTTTGATTCCCTGCATTCCTCCTGGTGGGTTTCTTGGAACGCCAGATGACTACGCTTTTTGCTGTTTCCTGAAAAGGATGGTGGCTTTCAAGATGGCGATGGAGGGACCTTCAGAAACAAGCCTGGGAGAGACGATGGCCAGCTCCCACCCCCTGTGGCCTCCCTCATTATCCACGGAGCCCGGCTCCACGCGGCACACCAGGGCAGGGCCGGGGAGAGAGTGCAGATGCCACCTGGGTATCTTTGAAATCAGCTAATTCCCTGTTGATGTCATCCAACAGGAGCATCCAGTTTCATGTCTACAACACAGAAATAAACCGGGATCTTTCCAGACTCCAAGGTTGACCTTTGCTTCCAGACATCATAACATCCTCCCTCTTTGTGCTACTTGCCACACATGCAGACACACAAATACACACACACACATGCACACACACACATGCACACACACATGCAGACACACGCGCACATACACACACACGTGCACACACACAACTTTATAGTTGTGAGTAGGTGTTCAAAAAGGACCCAGAATTTGCTGGGGACAGTCATTCAAAATAGATGCCCCAACTGGGCACAGTGGTGCATGTCTGCAATCCCAGCACTTTGGAGGAAAAGGCATGCGGATCGCGAGGTCAAGAGATCGAGACCATCCAGAATCGCCTGAACCTGGGAGGTGGAGGTTCTAGTGAGCTGAGATCACAAGATCGCACCATTGCACTCCAGCCTGGCGACAGAGCAAGATGCAGTCTCAAAAAAAAAAAAAAAAAAAATAGATGCCCCAATGGAACCATTAGTTGTGCTCTCTTTCATTCTCAGAAGTTTCTGGAAAGGATGACTGGGTGACTTGTGGCATGAGATAGCCCATTTCCCAGATGAGAAAACTGAGGCTCAGATAGTGAGGTAAGCGGCCCAAGTCACACAGGCGACAGGAGCCACACTGGGATTCACACTCTAGCCCAGGGGAGCCCAGCACTGTTGTTTTTCATCACAGCCACCTCCTGACAGAGCAGACCAGTGTGGGTTTTACACAGACAGGCCCCCAAGCACTGACACAGCCATGCTGGCGGGGTTTCCAGTGTCTGTCAGGATCATAACAAATCAGACTTCCTATTTGAGGTTCTCTTCTGAACTGGCTTCTCTTCTGAACACTCCGCATGAATTTAAGTCAAGACCCAAGGATCAGCCATTTGCTTGGTAGAGAGACTTGCACTGTTTTCCCAACAGCACCTCCTGTCCGGTAGTGGGAAGCCTCTTCCCGGCTGTCTCGGCTTTAGAATTCTGGGTTTATCTGACAAAGCTTAATGGCGTTCCAGGTACTAGGGCAGCAAGCAGAGACAAACTCTTTCCTGAGATTTTCCTGGGAGAAGCCAAAAGGGATTTTCATTTTGCCTCCCATCTTCAAATGCACCCTCCCCGCGATCATTTTTGCCACCAGTGCCTTTTACACTGGTCTGGCTATGAGGGCACTGAGCGAGATGCCCTGGGCCTCTCCCAGTAAATCAGACATTTGGACACTAAGTGCGTGGAGGGGGAGAGCTGGCCCTCTCAGCCTTGAGCTCTGAAGAGAGGCCCATTAGCTTGCTGCAGATGACACAGGGTCGGGGATTAGCGGGTTTTACAAACTCCAAACATCGGTAAGGGTGAGACAGGAAGAGCTACAGCTGCCCGGCTGGGCCGCTTGTATAGACACCAGAGGGGGTGTGGGGGCATGCATGTGCGGGCCACCCCTCCTCCACTCACTAGCTGTGCAGCCGTGGGCAGCAGGTGTCACCTCTCGGGAGCCTCTTCTGTATGAAAGGGATTTGCATTCATTCTTTCCCTGACAGATGCATCGCACATCCACCATGGGCGGGCCTGGGTCCAGATGCTGGTGGCGGCACTGGGAACAACATGTCCCGGCCCAACTTTGGCTCTCCAGGGGCTCACATTGCAGTTGCAGAAGCATATAGTCCACAAGGAATGCATGAGACAGTGATATCGCCACAGGGAAATAAAACAAAGTCTGGAACAAGTGGCTAACACTGCAAGAGATTCTTCTAGCCAGGGGTGTTGCTGGCTGGAAGGGAAGCCTTTCCCATGTGAGCTGAGATTTGAAACAAAGGAGAATGCGAACACAGCAGACATCTGGGGTGCAAAGTGTCCAGTGCAGGGAGCACTCCATGTGCAAGGGCCCTGGGGAAAAGAAGGGGCGGCTGGTTCCTGGAAATAGTGGGTGAGAGCAGCTGGCAGTTTTAGGAGCTGGCCCCGTGGTAAGGGCTGTACAAGCACTCCCTAGTGAGAAGGAGGAAAAAGAGGCAATATTTAGAAAGGGCTGAGGCCTGTGCCCAGGATGGGCCCCATGAACCGGGCTGTGGCCGGTGCTAAGGCAGAGGGGATGCATAGGGGCTGCAGGATCTGCCGTTGGCCTAGAAGCACTCCACTGCAGAAAGCACCCCACAGGGTGCCAGGGAAAAGCACCTGCAGGCTCCTTCTCACTCCTTCATCAGCCATCGAGCCCCCACAGCACCCAGCTGGGAAAGGTCCGTATTCCTCTTTGAAAGAGGAAGCGTGGAATGATTTGCCCAAGGTCACACAGCCAGGAAATAGGAAAATGTGAACATGTGAGAATGTGAAATGTAAAAATGTGAAAATGCCCTTCATTCTGAACAGAAGCCTGTTATTCTTGCCTCTATGACAGCATCCTCCAAATATACAGACCCCCCAAACAAACTGAAAAACAGGGTGAATGGGCATTGAGGGAAGGGCCCCAAAGTGTGGGCAAGTTAGTCTATAGAAAGCGAAAGCAAGATGCTTGTCTCTTTCAAGCAGGTGTTTCTGGTGTGAGTGTGCTAAACATCTTCGTGCAACTGATATTCAGAGGGTAATAATGGCCAATACCAAACATTCCAAGCACTGTGGTGGTGCTTCCCTGCATCATCCCTCATCCTCAGAGATGAACGTTCACTTCACTCCAGGCCTGGAGAGAGTGTGGCCCATCACAGGTGGTGAATTAAGGAATGCCATTCAAAACTGGCATTTCTTCTCATTTTTAATGAAGAAACTGAAGCTCAGAGAGGTTTGAAGAAGGTCCCCCCAAGATCAGATCCCACATCTGATAAACAGTGCTGGAAATCGAACTCAGGTTTGTCCTTACAAAGCAGTATCCTTTTCTTCCATCCCCCAGAGGTTCAGAGTCACCAATCCTTCCCAAGTGGCTCTAAAGAGAAGCAGATTTAAAAGGAAGCCAATGGCTGAGGGGAGAGATCACTATATTATGTCATCAATTATAGCCTGACACCCCCTACTTTCCCTCGAGAGGGCTCTTCCTGACTCTAGGAAAACAGGAACAGTATCTTATCATACCTCCATTCTCTCCCGGCAAAAATAGCTTTCCTCCTCATTTGGGAGACAATGGCTTTTGAACTCATGAAAGGCAATCAAAGCAATCAAACAGTTCCCAGATTGCATTTGGGACCTCAGGTTTTGTGGAGAGTCGTTGCTTGCCATGAAAAGCAGCTCATCATGAGGAAGCCAGATTCCATACACGTTTTTGCAAGGGGATGGCAGTGGCTTCAACTGCTGTCAACTAGTAGTGCCTGCCTTGAAGTTTCTGAGACTCTGCCCAGACAGTGGAGAGAGAAGGGATTGATTGGTGATGTCTGCCTCTGACATCGGTGGTGGGAGTGGTAGAATATGAGCTGTGAATTTGCTATTCCTGGTCTAGACCTTGGGCTAATCAGAGGGAAGAATTCAACATGTGTGAAGTAAACTAGAAGAACTGTGTGTCTAGAGCACCCTGACCAGAGTAGCCAGCATTCATTGCACCATTCTAAGAGTTCAGCATATTTAGTCCCTCATCAGCCCCAGCAGGTAGGTCCATGATTAGCCCTTTTTTTTTTTTTTGAGACAGAGTCTCGCTCTGTTACCCAGGCTGGAGTGCAGTGGCACGATCTCGGCTCACTGCAAGCTCCACCTCCAGGGTTCACACCATTCTCATGCCTCAGCCTCCCGAGTAGCTGGGACTACAGGCAACCGCCACCACACTCAGCTAATTATTTTGTATTTTTTAGTGGAGACGGGGTTTCACCGTGTTAGCCAGGATGGTCTCGATCTCCTGACCTCGTGATCCACCCGCCTCGGCCTCCCAAAGTGGATTAGCCCATTTTTATAGATAAGAGAATTTAGGAGAAAAGAGGTTGAGTCACTTACTCAGTAAAGGGTGGAGAGAAGCAAGGAGTCTATACCTGTAACCACTTATCTCCAGGCTTATGGGTGATGGGAGGAAAGGACACTGGCTCTGAATAGTCATATCTGGTTTCAATTCCCAGAGCTGCTGTTTGTCAGAGAGAGAGGTGGTTACAAGCTCTCGAAAGACAATCGGATCCAGTCCCAGACGCAGGTGGATGTTAGTGTTTCCATTTTATCATTTGGGGGTTCAGAGAAGAAAAGTGACCTATCAAAGTCACACAGCTTGGAAGAAGAGGAGTCAGGACCTGATACAGGCCTTCTATCTCCTCTCCCTGGCATGCTTCCTGCTGCATGAGGTGAGAAGGGGAAATATCCTGTGTGATCAAGGTCAAGCAATCAGAACCAACCCCAAGAACGAGCCAGAAATCGAAGCAATATGACTGTTCTTACTTGAATACAGAGGATGATTGCACAGAAGTGCAGGTTTCCAAACCACCCTTCCCCGTGTCCACGAACTTCCAGGCTTCCCAGTTGCTGTTCGAACAGATGCAGATGCCCTGGACCAGCACCAGAGCAGCTGTTTGATGGTATTCCCAGCCCAATTGGAAAAATAAATTAGCACAAACCTCCAGAGAGAGTCTGTTCTCATGAAATCCACAGCCTGGTTGGGCTGTTTAGAGTGGGAAGGGAAGCTCCGTCGAATTTCACATTCTCTTATCTTTTGACTTGTTTGTTTCTGTCTCCAGCCAGTCCCCAGCCCCACAAGGGAGGATCTGGCACATATGGAAACACATCAAACAGCGATCCAATAGAGGACTGAACAAGATCCAGATTCCAAGGCCTTTACCTACAGCTCATCACCACGGCCTAAAGACCACTGTTGGGGGTCACTATCAGACCCCTTGCTGGAGGAATACAGCCGTGGGCATCTCCTGAGAGCTCCCTTCTGCAACTAGAGGGAATCATCTCTCCATCATGATCCAGGAATCAGCAGTTCCTGGGTGATTTCCTGTTGTTTCCAAGCACTCCCAAAATCTGAGTGTTAGGAACATTTTCTTGACACACAGCAACCCCAAGACTTCATCGCTCACCCCCACCACAACACTCACATCCTCAGCAATTACACATCATGCCATTTTCTCTGTGAGAGGGCTTTCCTTCAAAGCAGTGTACACATGTATAAACGCTTCAAACCATAGACACGTGTAGGTAAAACGTGAAAATTCCCCATGCGAAAGACCACCATTGCCAAGAAGTGTTCACACTAGCAAATGTAAATACATGCCCTGAAAACATTTAAATTCTTATGATCTTAAATTTTTTAATAGATGAAATATTAGCATTAATAGAGTTGCAATAATCAAAACTCTATGAAAAAAGCGTACTCAGAGCCTTTACCCCCTCCTCTATCCCTTCCACCCTTTCCCACTCCCTGTAGGTAACGAAGCCCCTGAATTATTCCTTATTTATCGTTCCTTCATTTCTTTGCGAGAGGCATGTTATCTACATTTTGCCAAAACATGTTATGACACGTTTTCTGTTTTATGCTTAGGTCTTTTTTTCCTTGTCATTTTACTAATTTTGCCTTGGCTATCACTCCACTGCAGTTCATATCACACCGCCTCACTGTTTTTGACAGCTGCCTAGTACTCCACTGTATGGAGGTACCATAGGATATCCAATTGGATATCCTAGGTGTGGGCATTTTGGTGATTTCCAATACTTGGTAATTATAAGCTGTGCTGCAATGAATGACCTGTACACATTTACTTTCCTCTTGTTAAAGCATGCATCCTGTAATCCCAGCACTTTTGGAGGCCAAGGTGGGCGGATCACAAGGTCAAGAGTTCGAGAACAGCCTGGCCAATATGGTGAAACCCCATCTCTACTAAAAATGCAAAAATTAGCCAGGCGTGGCGGCACGTGCCTGTAGTCCCAGCTACTCGGGAGGCTGAGGCAGAAGAATCACTTGAACCTAGGAGGCAGAGGTTGCAGTGAGCCGAGGTCACGCCACTGCACTCCAGCCTGGTGACGGAGCGAAACTCTGTCTCAAAATGAAAAAAAAAAGCATGCACAGACTCTGGGGCTAGACAGCCTTGGCTGCAGCTCTGTCTCTTTAAATCATTAGTCTCTCTGTGCCTCGGTCTCCTCATTTGTAAATGGAGATGATAAACAGTACTCTTTCTGTTGGGTCATTGTGAGGAGGATCAAATGAGCTAACATGTGTAAAAACGCTTAGAACAGTGCCTGGTGCCTAAGAAATGCTCAGGAAATGTCAGTTGCATGAGTCTGTACCAGACACCGTCAGTGTTCCAGCTACACTGGTAAATGTTTAACAATGGGCTCTCAAAAAGAAAACCCTGAATTATAGCACTTGCCAATTTCCATGGTGTAAATACTCCCACATGGCTGACATGAAGCTAAATTAACGGTTGACTCCACACACGTAGCTGGGAAGAAATGCCCACA
Source organism: Hylobates moloch (assembly GCF_009828535.3). Taxonomy (NCBI): domain Eukaryota; kingdom Metazoa; phylum Chordata; class Mammalia; order Primates; family Hylobatidae; genus Hylobates; species Hylobates moloch. Next base: position 3,425,261 of record NW_026652281.1, read on the forward strand.
CCCCAGAGGGAGCTGGCCCTGCACACCCCCCTGTGCCCTCTGGCCTGACCCGGTTTGGACACCAGCTGCCCGGCGACCAGTGCTGGGGCGTTTTGTCCGGTGCTGCCCTCAGAAGGCACTCTGCTTGAGCATACGCAAAGCCAGCAGTGCCTGGGAGTTAACAGCCCCCACGGGGATCTTGTGGGTACAAATACTGCAACTGTTGGCCCTGATTGGCTGGCTCTGGGATGTGACTTCTTCCCCAGAGGCTGAGCCAAAGGCATCTTCAGCTGACTTTGCTTGAAGCCTCACCTTGGCTTGGCTTCCTGCCCTTCTTCCTCTCAGTTCCTCCTCCACCTGTCTTTGTAGATAACTTTCCTGGTAACTTCCTTTCACACCCAACCTTGTCTCAGGGTCTACTTCTAGGGAACCCACCTAAGGCTGCATCTCTAGACATCTTTTTCCCTTAAATGCCCTGGGTTTGGGAGAGTTTCCCATTCAATAATACTCAATCAGCTTTCCCATTAACCCCGCTATAAGCTTTTCTTGGCCTCCTCTGTATCTGTGCCCCAAGGTGTGTCTGTTGTCGGGGGTGAGTCATAGAGCAAAGCCCTCCCCACTGACTCAGCCTCAGCAATGCCATTTCCTGCCCACAACCTTCTAGAACTCTTGCACTTTGACACAATGGGGACCAGCCCACCCCTGATTCACCAGCTCAGTTTTCTGTCACATCCTGTACTTTCCCTGAGGATTTTTCTGTTCTCCTTCTGACCAGAGTCAACACCAACCAACCCACAAGCACCAGAGAACAGAAACGTGGCCAGACGGTCTCCAATATGGATCAAAAACATAAAGAGGCAAACGTGGAGGGGCAGGAGGTCCTTGGCCCTTTTCTCTTGCAATTGAGTTCACTGTGTTGAAATGTCCATCGTGTCTGCATCCCCTTCCTGGTTTTCCCCAAACTGGCCGTGGCGGGGGACCAGGTGGCGTTCCATGTGGTGGAAACATGAAGGGATCGCTCACCAGCGAGCATAATCGCTCTGGAAACATTCGAAATACTCAAATGTTCCATACTTTTCCCCTAAGTCGATAAGGTAGAAATGCATCAGGAGAAAGTCGAAGGTTTCTGTCAGAATCCAGACCACAGGGAGAAAATGACGAGTTGATGGGGCTCACCCTGTGATCAATTTCTCCATGAACCTGACAGGGAAGTCTTCTTAGAGGGCACCTCAGCATCTGAAGTTGGCTTTCACAATGAGCAGAAGGTGAAAAGCTGCCAAAAATCGGCGACTTTCAAAATCCAGTGAAAACAGAACTAAGCCAACAAAGGAATAACAAGGTCCCACGTTGCAAAACAAAACAAGTTGGGAAAACTTGTCCAAGAGCTGTACTGAACTCTTGCACGGGCACTGACGTACACAAATCATCCTCATCACCTCTGAAACCAGGCAGCTCTAAATTACTTCTTGAATTCCATATGGTTGATCTGTAGGCAAAGGAACATGCTTTAGGGTGAAATTTAGTTGTCGTTGTTTTCACCGGGCTTGCAATAACACATTGTAAATGACTAAGGCTAGATGACACTTTCACACCAGTCTTGAAATCATCCCAGTGATCTTGACCCAATGCCAGATGAGGATCTTAGTGCAGATAAAGCGACTGTGCTTCTTCTTCCTGCAGAACTACATTAACAATCCAGAACTATGTTAGCCAGGATATTTTGAGGCAGAATTCTGAACTTAAATTGGTCGTCTCCTAGTACAATAATTTTTAAATAAAAAACAAGCAAACACACAAAAAGAAAAAAAGAAACAACAAGAAATTTTAAAATGTCATATCTATCTTATGAAAGCAAAAATGAAGGATTGGCAACCTTTCCTGAATATGGGAATTGTCCACATCTAATCTAGATGATGTGTGCCCAGTTTTCTCTTTCTTCAGTCATCTGAAATTTTTACATTGAAATTGGTAGAAAAAGGATGCTTTCCAGTTTAATTTTCTTTCAAATAATTTTCCAGATTTCTGAATCCATATGCAATTGTTAAGAGCACAGACTTTGGACTCAAAAATGAGTTTAAATTCTCAGTCTGCCACTTACAAGATGAGTAATGTGAAAATCCCTTCACCTCTTAAGCCTCAGGTGAGTATCTTATAAGGTTGCTGGGGAGGTTACGAGACACAAGGCATAGAAAAGGGCTTCCTGCATTATAGTCTGCCCGTAGAGCAAGCCCATCTTTTCTTTCTATCTTTCTTTCTTTCTATCTTTCTTTCTTTCTTTCTTTCTTTCTTTCTTTCTTTCTTTCTTTCTTCCTTCCTTCCTTCCTTCCTTCCTTCCTTCTTTCTCTTTCTTTCTTTCTTTCTTTCATTCTGTCTTTCTTTCTTTCCTTTTTCCTTCAATGAGACAGGGTCTCACTCTGTCGCCCAGGCTGCAGTGCAATGGTGCCATCTTGGCTCACTGCAACCTCTGCCTCCCGGCTTCAAGCAATTCTCGTGCCTGCCTCCTGAGTAGCTAGGATTACAGGCACCTGCCACCATGCCTGGCTAAGGTTTGTATTTTTAGTAGAGACGGGGTTTCAACATGTTGACCAGGCTGGTCTCGAACTCCTGACCTCAGGTGATCCGCCCACCTCAGCCTCCCAAAGTGCTGGGATGACAGGCGTGAGCCAACGTGCCTGGCCCAATTATGATTATTTCTGTTTTCTTAGTTTGTCCCTTACTTGAAACAGATTAGTTATTCAAAACATGGAGTTTGTGTCTCTGTAACTTTGTAATCATGCAAAATAATTGTACATGATCCACATATACACACACACACCACACACACACACATAACACACATCCTTAGAAGAATAATTTTCTCCAAATTAAACTGTAAGGGCCTGTGTGATTTGGGCAGAGATAGTCGCTGCTGCTTTCCCAGCTAATAAAGTTGTCCAAATCTGTTTACTCTCAAATTTATATAAAGAGCTTCATTAGCAGCCTCCACGGATGACACAGCCACCACATGGCATGCAGAGTTAGTCTGAGGATAAATGTTGGTTTGCCCAGTTTTGCAGAGTGATTCGTTTTTAATGAATTATGCACACAGATCATAGGCTCTGCTCAAAGCCTCATTTACTCTGGAAATTCCTGAAATTACTATTCATTTTGCCGAGTTCTTTTTTTACCCACTTGAAAGCTCACAAAAACCCTCTGAAAAAGAAAAGCATCAGCATACATATTTTTGCAGATTAGAAAACACAAATGATTTCATAGTAAGCAGGTTTGGGGTGAAATAACCGTAATAGTGAATCAGCTCTCTGACTTTTTTTGATGCTGTGGAAACCCTGGCAGTGAGGAAACTTTGATTAAATAGATTCACAATAGATTCAAGCGGGCTCAAGGGCTGGCGTCTTAACATCTCTGGAGTGGCTCACAGTGCTGAGCACGTGGCAGACGCCCAATCAATACGTGCAAACAAATGAACAGAATCAGATTTCCAAGGAGTTCTTCAGGAAGTCAAGTAAGGCACTGACCCTTTCCTTCAGCATTACGTCCATGGAGCCTGCCTGTCTAAATGATTCAGATCCGCTCTGCAGCTCTCCGCAGGAGAAACACATTCTCCTTTTCTGGTGGATCAGACAACAGCAGGACTTCTGGATTATGTCTTCTGCATAGGTTGCAGCAGGGAAACATAGCATTAGGCTTGTAGACAGGGCAGGTTTAATACTAGGCAGCGTTCTTAAGGGAGATCAGAATAGCAACTAGCACGCCAGGTCTACTATCCCGGCCCCCAAGGCTCAGCACAGATATTTGGAAAACCAGGAGTTGAACATTTGACTGGAAAATGAAAACAACATAGACTCGTGCATTCGATCAGTGAACATGGAGCACATACTATGGATTAGGCACAGCTGGGCACCGAGGAGACATCAGCTGGCTTATAAGTCATCTGTGCCCTCTGGGGACTGACAGTCCAGCTGGGAGTGAGGACCAGGAGGTCAGAAATTAAGTAAAGATCAAAGAAGAATGCAACATGAGTAAATGCAAAAATAAAAAATAAAAACAAACAAAACGAGGTGGCCCTGATCATCAGGCAGTATAGTATGGAGAAGACCACAGGCTTGTGTCTATCAGCCAGACCTGCTTTGAGTCTCGGCTCCACCGTAAACCAGATGAGTTAAGTTTCATACCCTCTCTGAACGGTCGCCTCAGATATACAACAGGCTCAATGATATTCACCCTACAAGACTGCTATAATAAGGAAACGGTATGACCTTGGGGCAAGAAGAGGTACCATTGTCCCCACTGTCCACAGAGTATGACATTTGTTCAGCATAACCTGGCCATTAAGGAGGAGAACTCTATGAGAACAAGGTCTGAGTCCCTAAATGACGTTCATACAGGTACTCACGATGCTAAGAGGTAGTTCATGAAAAAAAGACTTTGTGGTCAAATAAGTTTGGAAGATGCTAGGGTGAACAAGTTTCTTTACTATAGGACTTCAAGTGTCTTTAACTTACTGTCATGGGTTTGAAATATTCATGAGTCAAGAGGTGCTTTGTAAGCAAGAAGCATTTCATAAATCCGGCTTACTACTGCACAGAAACGTGGTCAGTGAAGGGCCGAGCTGCGTGCCCGCCAAGGCCTGGCAGTCCCCTCCCAGCCTCCTTCTATGCCAGGTGTCCTCTTGGAGTCAGGAAATAGTCAACTTCAGAATTTCTCCATGCTTCATATGGTATTTGGTTATTTTAGGTGATAGATTAATCAACAGAGGAATGCTGGAAAGAGTTAAAGAGTTAAGCAGTAAACCACTTAGGCACAGCAGTTTACGGGTGCATAGAGGCAGAACTGGAATAGAATGGGTGTTTCACAAGCAATGATTCCATTCCTTCTTGCACAGGACAGATTCCTACCCCCTGGAGTCCGGTGAGAAAAAAGGCGTAGGGCGGTGGCTGCCCCAAGCTACCTAGCTGAGTCTGCAGGGCAGGTGGCATGCATGAGCTGCTGGATGTAGCACCTGGCGTCCTGTGTGGACCTTCCAAGCAGGAAGAATGTGGCTGCTCCTCTGCCTTTCAAATCTTGCACAAAATGTGTCTTGTGGACCACACTAACCTGTAATTATATAGGAGAGGGGACTTGGGAGACATGGTTGCAGCTTAGCTCAAGTGATGCGGGACAAAGCCCTACTGGCCTTCTAGTTCTTTAGGCACATGGGCAGGACACTACCACCCTCCCCAAGCTGTGTACTTTCATGTGAATCAGAAAATAGTGCCCTGTCTGGGTGGACATGGCATGGCAAGCAGCAGGGGTTTGGAGTCTAGCTCCTGCCTTCACCAGGCATCCTAGGATGTTGCACAGGCTGTTAAGCATATGTGTAGCCCAGAATTTAAGCTATGGTCACTAAGCTTATGTGCTTCTTTAAAAGCAAATTCCTCTTAATAATCCACCAGTCATAACATACAGGTAAGAACTGACAATCCAGCAAAAGAGCCAGAGATTATGCCTGCATTGAATCTGAATTCAAAAGGAAACTCTCAAGTCTATAGTTTCAGGTGTAGAAGCTTTTATACCCAACTGTCATTTCCACAGAAGAGGAAGAGCAGAATTCTTTCTAGACACAAGAAACAAGACAATGCAATAGAAAAGATGCCCTTACCACATGCCAGCCTTCAAATGGCAGGAAAGGACAAAAATATGCTTCAACTACAGACTCAGGCTGAGTTTCAATGATGTCTTTAATTTAGGAAGGGAGACTCCGTGAGACTGCCTTACCCTGGCATTCATGGACCATGACCCCAGCACCCACTTCAAAAATAAAATAAGTAGACAGATGGATGGATGGATGGATGGATGGATGGATGGATGGATAGATGGATGGATAGATGGATAGACAGACAGATGGATAGGTAGACAGATAGAGAGACAGATGGACGGATAGGTAGACAGACAGATGGATAGGTAGACAGACAGATAGACGGATGGATAGGTAGACAGATAGATAGAGAGACAGATGGATGGATAGGTAGACAGATAGAGAGACAGACGGATGGATAGGTAGACAGATAGAGAGACAGATGGATGGATAGGTAGACAGACAGATAGAGAGACAGATGGATGGATAGGTAGACAGATAGAGAGACAGACGGATGGATAGGTAGACAGACAGAGACAGATGGACGGATAGGTAGACAGACAGATAGAGAGACAGATGGATGGATAGGTAGACAGATAGAGAGACAGACGGATGGATAGGTAGACAGATAGAGAGATGCATGGATAGGTAGACAGACAGATAGAGAGGCAGACGGATGGATAGGTAGACAGATAGATAGAGAGACAGATGGATGGATAGGTAGACAGACAGATAGACAGACGGATGGATAGGTAGACAGATAGAGAGACAGATGGATGGATAGGTAGACAGACAGATAGAGAGACAGACGGATGGATAGGTAGACAGACAGATAGAGAGACAGATGGATGGATAGGTAGACAGATAGAGAGACAGATGGATGGATAGGTAGACAGACAGATAGAGAGACAGACGGATGGATAGGTAGACAGATAGATAGAGAGACAGATGGATGGATAGGTAGACAGACAGATAGAGAGACAGACGGATGGATAGGTAGACAGACAGACAGATAGAGATTTGTATGTTACATGCATTTTTCTGAGGATCGTGTTCACGGTTTTCATTACATTCTCAGGTGAGTCCCTTACTCTGCTTTCAATGTAATAATGGTCAATAAAAGTGGGTAAACATGGCAGAATACTAGTAGAATGGCTGAACCTGCAGGTGCAGGTCATAGTCCATGCCCTGGCAGGTGGCTGGAAGTCCTCTCCCTCTTGGCTCCTCCTCTGCCTCGAGCTGCAGTTTCTCACTTTTCCTAGAAGGGACAGGCCTTCCTGACCTATGGCTTTGAGATGGGGCACAAGAACCAGCTCCAGAGTAAAACTTGAGATTAACCCCAGAAGCATGGCCCAGGGTGGCCCCTTTATTGGGCCATTCAGAACCCTCCCACCCCACCCAGACTGCTTCTGCTCCTCGGTGGCAGATATTTCTGGCTAAAGTCACTCAAGACAATGCTGAAGATGTCTTCCTGCCACAGCCTCCACCTGTTGTTTCCCAACAAAGCAGCAGGGGTGGCTACAGGCTGGACCAGAGTTCTACCCAACATCATCACATGGCTTCCCAAAAGGAGAAAGGAAACAACTGCTACTGCCCACATTGTGAAGGGTGGATGTCCCCTTTGGCCCATCCAGCCCCGCCGTGCTCAACCTCAACTGCACCAGGCTCCTTCCTGCCTCAGCCCAGCATGTTCTTCACCTGGCTCTTCCAGGGAAGCGTCCTCTGCTTTCCTTAACTGCCCCCCTTGACAGGCCTTATACTTCCCTTGATTCCCTGGCATTGATCTGACCACATTGAGAAGGGAGGTGATTTGATTGGTGCTCGGCTCCTTTGCTGGACCGGAAGCATCTGTGGCAGAGACTGGCTGACTGGCTTACTGCAGCCTCCCAGCCCAGCCTTCACATAGTAGGTGCTAGATACACCCATGCTAGATGGGCAGGTGGAAAGATGAAGGCGGGAGGGAAGAAGGGACTAATAAACAGATAAGGCACTTGGCGTGGTGTGCGGCACATAGAGGGAACTCAGAAAATGCCAGCTCCAGTAGTGAAAAATGGTCCTTCCTGTGGGTCTCCAGCCTCTAAAAGGAAGAGCCAGCACTTGAGCCCACCCATCTTCTGTCTCAGGCTGTTTTGTTTACCTGTTTACCATGTGCCTAGAAATAGTACCTGGCACACAGTAGGTGTTCAGTAAACCTCACAGATTAGAATGAATCCAGTGTCCCTGGCTCTGCATTTACACTAAGTACTGGAACACGTACTGTTTGTTCATAAACTGGGAAGCAAAGCGGGTTCCTGATGAGCATCCAAGTAAACTCTACTTCAGTTGGCATTGCTCAATGCCCTCCACTGGCAAGGGAAGGCCCCCGGACCCTTTCAATGGGTCTGAGCGGTCACAACTGTATTCACAATGATACTAAAGTGAATACAGGTGATTCACCTTCTTTACAGTGGTGGTCTTTACACTGCTGGTGCTTTGAAAGGAAGGGCAGTGACACCAACCGGACTACAGTCAGAGTATTCCTCCCTGCCACGAACTCACATTAAAGATTTAAAAACCCCTGGCCATGGTGGCTCATCACTGTAATCCCAGCACTTTGGGAAGCCAAGTTAGGGGGATTACTTGAAGCCAGGAGTTTGAGACCAGTCTGGGCAACATAGCAAGACCCTATCTCTACAAAAAATTTAGAAAATTAGCCAAGTGTGCTGGGGTACCCCTGTAGTCCCAGCTACTTGGGAAGCTGCAGTGGGAGGATTCAGTGAGCCCAGGAGGTTAAGGTTTCAGTGTGGTGATTGTGCCACTGCACTCCAGCCTAGGTGACAGAGTGAGATCCCGTCTAAAAATAAATAAAGAAAAAATAAACAAAATAAAAATTGAAATCCAAGTTTCACTAAACAATGTCTTTGATAAGGAATAAGCAGGCCAGGCATGGTGGCTCACCTCTATAATCTCAGCACTTTGGGAGGCCGAAGCATGTGGATCTCTTAAGCCCAGAAGTTCGAGACCAGCCTGGGCAACATGGGGGGGCCCTGTCCTTACTAATAATGCAAAAAAAAAAATAGTGGGTGTGGTGATGTGCACCTGTGTTTTCACCTACTTAGGAGACTGAGGTGGGAGAATCACCCGAGCCCAGGAGGCTGAGGCTGCAGTGAGCTGTGATTGCACCATTGCACTCCAGCTTGGGTGACAGAGGAAGACTCTATCTCAAACAAAGTCTTCCTTAATAAGACTTTATTATTTATAAACAGTGTTAGTTTTATTCAATCATCCTTGGGTATATGTCTTTTTCACGGTCTATGTGATAAACGGAAAGCTCATACGACACTTCAGCTGCGTGCTGAAGCACAGTGGCTGCATCAAGGAAAAGTCATTGTGAAGATGTCTCAGTCGTAGACGCAACAAGCCTTTTTTAAAAAGAGAACGGAACATCATTTTTACTCGCAACAACACGTGACAGACACATCATGGTTATTCAGATTAGGTAGGTGGCAGACACTTTATCGAAAATGAACAAAGCGAGCCTGTCACTTTCAAGGAAAAAATAGACAACTGGTTGCCAACGATAAAATGTGAACATTCAAGTAAACATGAGAATGTTAAAAAACGTGTATTTGCCATGGCAAGCTTAACAGATTCCGAATTCTCAAAGAGTTTTCCAGTGAGATTAGTGGCAATGATTCATGAATGTGATTTGTTAAATATTGTATTGTCAAATGTGCCAACATTTGTAGGACTTTAATAGCGAAGCAAACCAATATTTTCCAGATGACCAGTGCATGATGTGACAAAACCATCCACTGGTAAAAGATCCATTTGGAGTGCAGATGGACCAGTAAATTCTAATGGAAGAGAAGATGAAGAGTTCGTTGATATGGTTTCAGATTTCCACATTGCCGCTCACCTTTAAGAAACTGCCACTTGTTGAGTTTTGCTCTAGTATCGAGAAGAACAACCACAATTATCTCGAAAAGTCTATCACAATACCCATCCCTTTGCCAATTACATATCTGCACGAGCTGGATTTTCTTCATGTACATCAATCAAAACCTATTGCAACAGACTGAAGTCAGAGGCAAGTACAGAAATTCAGCTGTCCTAAAAGTAGATCTACCATTCAATCCAGCAATCCCACTACTGGGTATCCACCTGAAGGAAAATAAGTCATTATATGAAAAAGACACCTGCACACATATGTTTATAGCAGCACAATTCACAATTGCAAAGATGTGAAACCAACCTAAGTGCCCGCTGACTAATCACTGGATAAAGAAACTGTGGTATATGTACACCATGGAATACTACTCAGCCACTAAAAGGAACCAAAGGCCAGGTGCGGAGGCTCAGGCCTGCAATCTCAGCACTTTGGGAGGCTGAGGCAGGTGGATCACCTGAGGTCAGGAGTTCAAGACCAACCTGGCCACATGGTGATACCCCGTGTCTACCAAAAATACAAAAAATTAGCTGGGCGTGGTGGCGGGTGCCTGTAATCCCAGCTACTCAGGAGGCTGAGACAGGAGAATCACTTGAATCCGGGAGGTGGACGTTGCAGTGAGCCGAGATCACACCATTGCACTCCAGCCTGGGCAACAGGAGCAAAACTCCATCTCAAAAAATAAATAAATAAATAAATAAATAAATAAATAAATAAGAGGAACGAAATAATGTCTTTTGCAGCAACTTAGATGGAGGATGGAGCTGGAGGTCATTGTTCTAAGTCAAATAATACAGGAGTAGAAAACCAAAACCAATGTGTTCTCACTTATAAAGAGAGCTGAACTATGAGTATGCAAAGGCACATAGAGCAATGTAATGGACTTTGGAGGCTCAGAAGTGGGAGGGCGGGAGGCAGGCTAGGGATAAAAAAACTACACATTAAATACGATGTACACGGCTTGGGTGACTCGTGCACTAATCCTCAGAATTCATCCCTGTATAATACATTTGTGTAATGAAAAACTGTACCCAAGAAGCTGTTGAAAAGATTTTTTTAAATTAAGTTATTCTCTATTAAACCTGACATTAAAGAGATTTGCAAAAATGTAAAATAAGGCCGGGCACGGTGGCTCACGCCTGTAATCCCAGCACTTTGGGAGGCCAAGGTGGGTAGATCACAAGGTCAGGAGATCGAGACCCTCCTGGCTAACACAGTGAAACCCCATCTCTACTAAAAATATAAAAAAATTAGCCAGGCATGGTGGCGAGCACCGGTAGTCCCAGCTACTCAGGAGGCTGAGGCAGGAGAATGGCGAGAACCCAGCAGATGGAGCTTGCAGTGACCCAAGATCATGCCACTGCACTCCAGCCTGGGCGACACAGCAAGACTCCGTCCCAAAAAAAAAAAAAAAAAAAAAAAAAAAGTAAAATAATATTACTCTTCTCACTTATTTTTTTATTTTGGAACAATTTTTCATTTTTAAAAGTATTATTTAGGGTTATGAGAGGCCGAGTAAAGGGGCTCACACTTGTAATCCCAGCACTTTGATTGGGAGGCCGAGGCAGGCAGATCACTTCAGGTCAGGAGTTTGAGACCAGCCTGGCCAATATGGTGAAACCCCATCTCTACTAAAAATACAAAAATTAGCCAAGCGTGGTGGTGGGCGCCTATACTCCCAGCTACTTGGGAGGCTGAGGCAGGAGAATCGCTTGAACTCCAGAGGCAGAGGTTGCAGTGAGCCGTGATC